>NW_021628148.1:0-43755 GCF_004785775.1 Grammomys surdaster
AAAAAAAAAAAAAAAAAAAAAAGAAAGCCAGCACTTTCTCAACTATCAAGATGTATAGTTCCGAAAGAACAAGCTATGGGTGCTCCATTCATCTGAACCAGAGAGGTCTAACTAACTACACAGATCATCTTAAGACCCCTTCTCACCCTAAGTGCTCACCCTTCCATCCTGGTTGGCAGTCAGAGCCAATACAAAACACCTTTGGACAAGTAAACCTCAACTGAAACAACGGGCTGTCTTTTTAGTAAGTTTTGTCAAAGAGTATTTCAGTGAGAAACTATCTAATTTATACCATAGCTAAAGTTGTTCCAGGATTAAGTCCTAACTCCAGGCTTCACCATTACGTTCAATTAGTAATGTCTCAGAGAGACAGCCTCATATACTGCCAGCTGAAACCGAAACAGTATCCTATGGTCTTCAACAGCTGAGGGCCTGCTGGCAACACTTAAGTACCACAACTAGAAATAACCAACTGAACAGCCCTCCCCAGGCCTGGAAAAGGGATCAGAGCATTTTTCTTGTCACAAACTCAGAAGCTAGAAATGTAATCTTCCCACTGAGACAGCAGTCTTGGATATTATGGGTCTTGAGAAACCCAGCCACCAGAGTTGGGCTGGGAAGGGGTTATCAGGCTGAGATTCTACTTTGGCAAAAACTGGAAATATAAGCAGGTATTTGTTTTGTTTTGTTTTTTTTCTAATTCCATTTGATTTCACCGTGTAAAAGGTGTGTGAATCTATAAATCTGAAGCCTACAAAATTTTTTGGAAAGTCAAAACATATATGAAAAATCGTGGGAGAGTAGGAGGGGAAATAAGAAGCATGATAAAAATACCAAACCGGGACAAAGGTGGAAAGGATGGACAGACCCCAATAGCCACATCTCCAATGCAGAGACAGTAAGAGTCCCAGCACGAATTGAGTGCTAACATACACCACCTACTTCTGTGCTGTTCTGAAAGCTCTGTAGGTATTAACTTACTGGTGCTGCCTTAGCTCATTTAAACCTCCTAGCACACCTACGACCACAGAGGAGTAACTTAGAGTTACTGCTGGGGTGGGTGTGCTGACAACCAGCATCTCTAAGGAGACAAAGAAACAGAAGCAAATACCCTCTTAAAGTAAATCAATGCAAACATTTTTTGGGGGGAGGGGGCTGTATTTTGACTGTGAACTCTGTATGATACTAAACTTGTATTTTAAAAGCTGATTACTCAGTGGTACAATGTGTTATTGGGAAGTCGGAGACTAACAACTGTGGCATTCTACTACCAGCCAAGGCAAGCATCATACAGTGTTAATATTCAAAAGTGGTTTGCTTTGCATAGATGTTTTGTCTGCATGTTCATGCCTGGTGCCTGGGGAGGTCAGACAAAGGACTGGATCTCCTGGAACTGGAGTTACAATGTGAGCTGCCATGGGAGTGCTGGGAATCGAACCTGGGTCCTCTGGAAGAGAAGCCAATGCTCTTCAGCACCGAGCCATGTTTCTAGTCCCTTAAATGTTAACTTTACAGGGCCAGATTTGATGGCTCATACCTGGCACCCCAGCATTTGAGAGAGAGATGCAGAAGAAATTTTACAAGTTGGGAGGCCAGCAAAGTCTGTCTCAAAAAACCAAACAGGAAGAATTACAAGTTTATTTTTATAATGGCCAACCAAAGTCATCATACACCCATAGTGCCCCAGTTCATGCTCTGGCACTTCACAGAAGCAGATTTTAAGATTAGTCCACTCTACACCACTCCACAGAAAGTACAGACCAGTGCAAACAAGACAAAGCCTGTGCTCTATTCTGATGAAGTAAATGATAGCAAGTACCGACAGGTTTGCATTTCCTTAACTAAATTCAGTTTTCAGGGGCAGTAAAGAAACGGACCACCCATCTAGCGGATGGCTGGCCACACCCCTCAGCTGTAGTGACTAGAGAGCCAACCAGACTTCCCTCCTCTCTCTCTCTTAAAAACTTATTTATTTTATTTATATAAAGACACTAGCTGTCCTCAGACACACCAGAAGAGAACATCCAATCCCATGTCAGATGGTTGTAAGTCGCCATGTGGTAGTTGAGAATTGAACTCAGGACCTCTGGAAGAGGAGTCAGTGCTCTTAACCGCTGAGTCATCATCTCTCCAGCTCCCCCAGATTTCTCTTATTCTCAAAATTTTTTCAATATTTTTGATTATATTCTTTGCCCTCCCAAATCCTCCCTTTCCCACCACCCATCCAACTTCATTCTGTCTATTTGTCTGTCTCTCTCTTTCTCTCTAACAAAACCAAAAAAAAAAAAAAACCCAAAAAACAAAACACCCAAAAAAAATCCCACCAAATCATAACAAAAACAAGCAAACGTGGAGTCCGGGGTTTGTGTTGGTCAACTGCTCAGTATGCCTCCCCCCGACAGTGTAGTTGACACACCCACAGTCACTTCACTGGAGAAAACTGAAACTTCTTCTCCCAGGCAGGTAACAATTGCAAATGCCTTCTTGGTTAGGGATGGGACTTTCTGCTCATTTCTCCTCCAAACTGGGAAAGAAACTGTAGCCAGTAACAGACCAGTACCAGCTGAGCAGTCAAGGCAGCTCAGCCTGAAGCAGGACTACATGAAGTCCAGGCAATGTCTCCACACCAATGTTGACCTATGTGCTGGGAGTCAGAAGGGTATGGACATAGAATGAGAGGTGTGGACGGGGTTGGGGGTGGGAGTGGGGCTAATCAAGGGACTCATGGCTTTTCTGAGCCCCGCCAGATCTCTGGGAATTGGGCCACTACCTCTTTTCCTCCTTTTATAACTCTTGGCTATCTAGCTATTTTCACAGAGCTGGGCTATCATTTAGCATGCAGATGGGAACATAGTGCATTAGAGGTTGTCTGTTGGTCGTTCTGGCAGTCTTTTTAGAGCCAACTAGTTTGGGCCAGCCCACCCTGGCCACAGATCCAGTGTGCAAAGAGACTAGTACAAGTGTAGCTAGGAGGGCAGGTATATTGGAGCAAGCCAGTAACTTGCTCTCAGGAAGACCACTGAGGATCTGGGACTAGCCTGAGCTACATACACAGTTCCATCCAGACCAGCCCGGGCTACATAATGAGCTCTAGGCCATCCACATGGAGAGACTTAATCTTAAAATCAACAAGGGGAAGGGCTTATGGCCTACCTCCTAGAGGACCTAGGGGCAGATAGTGGTTGCTGGGAGAGAAAGACAGTTCTTCAGTTGTGTAGCCACTCGTAAGTTGTTCTTACACCTGTAAATAACCTCTCACCCATGCTCCTGAAACTGTAATCAAACCCATGGGTCTCCGAAAAGACATCAACGTAGGAAGAGAAAGGGGGATCATCAGGACAAGGGGGGTAATGGGGTGAAAATGATTAAATATATATACATATAAAAGTCACAATGAAACCCACTGTATGCAATTAACACGTAACGGAGAGCTGGGGCAGAGACAGCTAAGAGCACTGAGGATATGAGGTTCAATTCCCAGAACCCATCTGGCCTCCTCAGACACTGTACACACATGGTCCACAATACACGCAGGCAAAACAACTATTCACAAAAATGTTTTTAAATGGTGAGTAGGTATATATATGTGTAAATAATACTTGAGGCTGAGGCAAGAGGGTCAGGCACTCAAGACCAGCCTTGGCTACAATGAAAACCAGCCCGGGCTGCAAGAAAACTGTCTCAAAACAATGAAATGAAAATTTTATCTGGCAGCAGTGATATAAACCTTTAATCCCACAACTCAGGCAGTGACAGGTGCATCTCTGAGTTTGAGGACAGCCTAGTCTACTGAGTGAGTTCCAGAACAGTCAAGGCTACATAGTGACAAGACCTTGTCTTGGGGAAAAAAACTTGAGGGAGGGAGGGAGGAAGACAGACAGACAGAAAAAGAGTGTTGGGGAAGAGGGAAAATGAATATTTCAACTAGGTCACATAGGGATAACAAAGTCAAAATGGGATGAAAATACCCACTGGAGTAATTATCTAGCTTGTATAAAGGAAGGGAGAGAAGGAGGGAGGCAGGGGCTGGAGAGATGGCTCAGTGGTTAAAAGCACTAGCTCTTCCAGAGGTCCTGAGTTCAACTGCCAGCAACCACATGGTAGCTCATAACCACCTATAATGAAATCTGGTGCTCTCTTCTGGTCTGCAGGAATATATGAAACAGAACACTGCATATATAATTGATAAATAGAGAAGGAAGGAAGGAAGGAAGGAAGGAAGGAAGGAAGGAAGGAAGGAAGGAAGGAAGGAAGGAGAGAGGCCCAGGATGTCAACTGGTAAAAGCATCTGCATTCCAAGTCTGGTGACCTGAATTTGGTCCAAGACTATACATAAGAGCTGGAAGGAAGAACTTGCCGCACAAAGTTGTCCTCTGATCTCCACACAGATGTGGACACACATCACCCACTCCAATAAGTTAAAATTTAAAGCATTTATAACTAAGGGTTTAAAACAATAATTTAGCTTACAGCCCCAAACAAAAAGAATTTATTACTTAATAAATATAAATAGCTCACTTTCTCCCCCTCAAAACCCAAGAGAAAGAAGTCCCAAAAGTACTAGAACAGAAAGAAGAAGGAACTGACCCTTCTCCCCATTGCCACCCCTAAGGGCTACCTCTGTTAATCTCACCAGAACCGGTGACCAGGAGTATTTCTCAGACTACATATCATGTCCTATGCCTTGCTTTAGAAGACCTAAGAGAATGCTTCTTTCTTTCAGTACACACCCAACTAAATATGAGAAAGGAGACCACAAAGCCATAAGCCATGTGGAACACGCCTACAAAGCCTAAGAAAATCAACACCCAACAGTGTACTATGTGGCCAAGACAACAGGAAGCTGGGCCATCGGGGTCACGTGCCCAGTTTTAGACATGTCGGCACAGTAAAATAAATGTCTTTGTCCGGCGTGTCCTGCTCGGGCACTAGGTGACTGAGGGGTTTTAGGTTAGGATGAGTTCAGACGGAATGTGATAAATGTCTTTGTCCAGCGTGTCCTGCTCGGGCACTAGGTTACTGAGGGGTTTAGGTCAGGATGAGTTCAGACGGAATGTGAGAAGGTCAGCGGCTCTGCAGCAGACAGATGGGGGACACTGTATGTGCAGAAGTGTCTTTACATGTTTGTGTACATGCTGTGCTATACATGCATGTAGGTAGGAAGACAAGCTCTGCAAGTTGGTTCTCTCTCCTTTCTCTACGTGGGTCCCAGAGATGAAACTCAGTTAGGTTGTTAGGCATGGCAGCAAGCACCTGCTATCTGCTATGCCATCCTACTGGCTCAGAAAAGGTATTTACAATTTTTAATATTTTGATTATTTATTATTTTTACATGTGTTGGTGTTTTGGCTGCATGTATGTCTGTGCACCATATGCATTGCAGTGCCCACAGAGGGCAGAAGAGGGCTTCAGATCCGCTAGAACTGGAGTTGTAAACTTGTCTTGAGTGCTGGGAATTGAACCTAGGTCCTTAGGAAGAGCAGCAAATGCTCTTAACTAAAGCATCTCTCCAGCTCTTGAGAAAGGTGTTTTGTTTTTTTGCACATGTTAACAACTATTTCAGAATGGGGTGAGGGACAGACATTACAGCTGAGTGACAGGGTGTCTGAGCAGGATGCTGGTGGGAAGCAGAAAGGTAGAACACATCCTGACATCTCAGACAACAGGAAGAAAGTTTTTAGTCAAGTATTCTCAGATGGATGTGAAAGTGGGTGCAACTGACTCCACAAAGGCGTCCTCTGACCTTTCCAGGCACATGTGGCACGAAGGTCCTCCGCTGTGCACAAGCACACATACACACACACAGACACACACACACTCTGTATATGCACACTGCACACACACCAACAGTAACAGGAAAAACTAGAGGGAGAGCATGACCAAGGGAAGATACTCAACATGTCCACCCTGAGCTTCCATGTGCACATGCACAAATACCTGCCCACACATCGGACACCGTCGCCCACTATGAACAACAGGGCCATCAGACACAAAATGTTAAATCCTGTACAAGTCCATGGACACAAAACACTCAAAGCAGATAAACAGACAGAAAGAATTGCCACTGCCAGACATTAGGGCAAGAGACAGGGAATGACATCATAATGGATATGAAATTTTCTTTTAGGATCATCAAAATCTGGAGAATTAAAAACACAAACAAACAAAGAGGGAGTCCTGTTCTGGGGCACAGCGTGCCTGGAACTCCTGCCAGACTGCTGGGATGATAGCTGCACACCACCATTGCGTAGTAGACTCAAATTTAAATTGCATCCGAGAGTCAAGCAGCAAGCTGCTGGAACCACTCCTGCCGACGTTTAGGCTGGCTCGTCTGGCAAGCCAGTGCACACTGAGGCGGAGTCACATCTCACCTAGCCCACCTCACAGTTCTGTGCCTGGAAAATGAGACTGACAGCATCCACAGGATGTCAGTGAAGAATCACCTCCATGTCCAGCTAAAGTCTGCTCTTGTGTGGAAAGAACCACTGCCACCCAAGAGTAAAGGCCACCCAGGCTCAGCATTTCCTAGTTGTGCCACTCTGAAAACCCTACAAGATCTGACTTCAGAGATATGAAGCAGGTTCAAGTGTTTTCCAACCAGGTGGGCATCAGGACATGTGGGCTCAGGAAGGCTCATGCTACAGTGGAGGCAACTCAGAACTCAGGCCAGGCCATATCCGTCCAGGCCATATCTGTCCAGGGCAGTATGTAGGTAGTGGGATCTGTTTTGAGTCTGCTCATAGGCTCATGGCTAGAGAAGCGGCTCAGCGGTGGGGAGCACACATTGTTCCTGCAGAGGACTAGAGTTCTATTCTAGTTCCAGCACCGCATCAGGTAGGCTACGACTGCCTGCAACCAGCTTCAGGGAGTCAACCTCTCTCACCTCTTTGGGCACATATACATATATAGACATACATACACATAAATAATAAACATTTAAAAAAAACAAAGATTTAAAAATATGTTTAATGTTTTCCACAGGCTTTTGAAATGGCTCAGCAGGTAGAGAAGGGCTTGCTGCCAAGCCTGAGGACCTAAGTTCAATCCTTAGACATCATATGGTAGAAGAAACACAACTCCTTGCAAGTTGTCCTCTGGCATTCCACCCTACCCTTGCCACTGCATGCACACATACAAGCACATGTGCCCTCCTCTCTCTAATAAATTGTGTGTGTGTGTGTGTGTAAAATAAGTCTTTGTGGCAAGCCTCCACAGCAGGCAGCAGGGTATGCCGATTTGGCAAAACCACTGACCATGTACACCCCAGCTGCCTGGTCAGGCTCTCTGTGAGCCACTGGCCAATCAGCCCAGACCCCCACAAGGCCACCTTATGATGAGAGCTTTGCAGAATCGGCACTCAACACCTCCATCCTTGCAGAGATCTAGAAACCTACCTTTCTCAACCCCTTCAACCCCCTCAGCTTGAGTTGATCCTGTTCAGGGTTACGGTTCTAAGATTTCTATATTAACTTTTTTTTTTCAGAGTCCTGGGCTATCCTGGAGCTCACTGTTAATATTGTCTAAACTGTCTAAACTCCACCTCCACCGTTCCCTGGCAATAGCCAGGCAGACCTGCCCACTATAAAAGGGGCTGCTTGCCCCCTCCTCGCTCTCTTACCCTCTCACTCTCTGGCTCTCTTGCCTCTAGCTTTTCTGTCCTCTCCCTTGCCCCGCCCCTCCCCCCTCTCTCCACAAGGTCATGGCCAGCCTCTACTTCTCTGCTCTCGCTCACGCTCTGTCTGTCTCTCTCTGCTACCCTCCTGGCTCCCCTCCTCATGTGACTGGTCCCTCAGGGGGAAGAGATGCCTTGGCATGGCTCCGCTGAGACATCTCCTTTCCCCATACCTCTCCACACACCCATGGAGCTTCACCCGTAATGTAGACAAGGCTGGCCTTGAACTTGGAGCTCCACCTACCTCCACCTCCCATGTACTGGGACTGAAGTTGAGCACTATCAACACCCGGCTTTTTTCCCCCCACCAACTCAAACACACAGTCACGAGATGGTTGATGGGTACGTAGCTCCTGGTTTTTGAAACAGGGTCTCACTTTGTGACCAATACCAAACTCATGCCCTCAGCAAAGCTGTTTCAGAAACGGTTTTTCAGTGTCAATGGCACTCTGGCAAAAATGGTCAACATGCTTAAAACTTTCCCTTGAGGAATGTGGCAAGCACCACGGCGACACAGTACTACTTCTCTGTTTGACCAGGGGAAGAGGCATGATGACAGGAAGTGAGTGGACTGAGTCTATTTTCTAGAAAAGGACAAAGAAGTAAGACGTGTGTATCTCCCTGGCTTGAGGGCTGAGCCTATCTGGAGTTAAGAGCTGCAAGCATTGTGATCTGGGAGAGGAGGAGGGAGGGCCAAGTCAGTTCTGAGATGGTTTTGTTATGAAGATGCAGAAGACAATAAACCCAGGAGGCTCTATTCACTTAGAAAATAAGACAACAGGTGGGTCTGGAAGTGAAGTGAACCACACCTGGGGTGGGGGCAGCAGAAAATGCTGTTGACATGGTTTGGAGGGTTTGTTGTTCTCGGATTAAGGGCCCCTATTCACAGCAGAAAGGGAATTCTATCCTTAAACTTCTAAAAGGCAAATGTGCAAATGAGTCCCCCAGGGATGGAGTCAAAAGGCAGAATTTGGGCTAAGGATATGGCTCAGTAGGTAGACTGCTGGCCCTGCATGAAGCCTTGCATGAAGCCTTGGGTTTAATCTCTACCTGTAATTCCAGCATTCAGGAGGAGTCCGGAGGACTGCTTTGAGTTTGAAGGCCGCCTGACCTACATAATATGTTCTGGGCAGATCTGGGCTAAGAGTGAACTGTACCACTTTTTAAATAATTTATTTGTATTTATGTACGTTAGTGCTTTGCCTGCATGCATGTCTGTGTGATGGTGTCCGAGCACCTGGAACTGGAGTGAGACAGATGTGAGCTGCCATGTGGATGCTGAGAATTGAACCTGGGTCCTCTGAAAGAGCAGCCAGGGCTCTTAGTCACTGAGCCATCCATCTGTCCAGCCCCCAGGAGCAGCCTGATTTAGTAGGTCTAACGTGGGGGTCCGGATGCCACTTCACTTGAAACACACTTGGTCACTCGGCATCCACACTCCATCCTAGTGTCCTAACCTGTCAGCAGAGACCACTGAACAGGAGCTGGGCAACAGCACTAGCCAGCTCACACCCAACTTCCTATATGTTTAAATTCCTGGTGTAGCCGGGCGGTGGTGGCGCACGCCTTTAATCCCAGCACTTGGGAGGCAGACGCAGGCAGATTTCTGAGTTCAAGGCCAGCCTGGTCTACAGAGGGAGTTCTAGGACAGCCAGGGCTACACAGAGAAACCCTGTCTCGAAAAACAAAAATAAAAAAAATCCTGGTGAGCAGAAGCTGCTGATTCTCCTCCTCGGTATTTGTGGGGGTTGGGCTAAAGTGGTTGAAATGGCTTAAACTGTACCAGGTCAGCAGCACCCTTCCCCATAGTCACAATGGAAAACATCCCCAGGGGCTGCAGAGATGGCTCAGAGGTCTTGTAGAGCACCCACGATGCAGCTAAAACACAATCTACAACTCTACCCCCTGAGGGTCCCATATCCTTCCCTAGCCTCTCTTCAGTGGTCCTTGACAAGGAGCACAGACACCCATACATAAGATAAAAATAAACTAAAAAGAGAAGTCCCAGGACACTGTGAAATGTCTCCTGGAGAGCGATTCTCCCTGCTGAGAGAGGTTTGCCTCTCAGAAACAAGCAGGATGAAACAAAGTCTAGTTTTTCCATGGTAATAAGACATGGACGCCAGGGAACTGGGTGGACAAAACATCTAATCGCTCTTCAACAAGCTCTGACCATTAGGAAAGACTTTAAAGACCAACCTGACACCTGCTGCAGTCTGAGCACCAGAGGTCAGTCCCCAGAACTCTGTACAAGGGGAGAACCAGCTCCTACAAGTTGTCTGACTTCCACGTGGGTGCCCATGTCCCTTTCTGCTCTCCCCTCACAGAGATCATGGGAAAATCCCTATTAATCTTTTATAAATTGAAACCACTAGCTCTAAGCCACTAGAAGAGTTCTAGAAAAGACTTAAGAGAGTAGCACCCAAGTGTGGTAGTGCACACTGTAATCCAAGTACTTGGGAGGCAGAGGCAAGATGTTCCACCTTCAGCATTCTCAACCATACAGTTCAAGGCCAGCCTGAGGTATCTGAGAGCTTATTTTAAACAAACAAACAAAACAAGAACATAAAAACAATAAGAGAGGGGAAGGAGAGGAGGAAGGAAGCCAAGCAGGTCAGTGTGCTGGGGCACACCTGCAATGCAGGTATCTGGGAGGCAGAAGTAGGAAGGTTCAAAAGCTGTAACTAAGACCTTGTCTCAAACAAACAAAACCCCACAAAACAACAAAAGCAGGAGGAGAGAGAAAGGGTAAGAATGGGGATAGAACTCAGTAGTGAAAGGCTTCTCTAGCAGTCTGGAAGCCCAGGGTTTGATTCCCCAGTACCACTAATACACAAAATAAAAAAAACTCACTTTAAGTCAAGTATGGTGGCACACTCCTGTAACTGCAGCACTGGGGAGACAGATACAAGCAGATCTCTGTAAGTTCAAGGCCTTCCTGGCCTACATAGCAAACTCCTGGCCAGCCAGGGCCGCTTTATGAGAAAACCTCAAACAAAAGAAATAAACAAAAGCCTCAGTTTGAAGTAAAGCTGCCCTGACAGAAAATGTCCTGTTGCTGGGAAGTAAAGACACACAAGAAAATGCCAGCACTCAAGAACTGAGTGAGGCAGGAGAAAGCTTCCAAGTTCAAGGCTGGTCTGGGCTATACGGAAAGATCCTATCTAAGGAAGACCTAACAACGAAGCCATTAAATTTAAGAACTTGAGAGCTGGTGGCAGTGGTGCTCACCTTTAGTCCCAGCTCTTGAGAAGCAGAGGCAGATGCATCTAGTCTACAGAGGGTAGGTAGCCTAGTCTACAGAGCAAGTTCTAGGACACCCAAGGCTAAACAAAGAAACCCTGCCTCAAAAAGAAAAGCCAAAACAAAACAAAAGGCTGAGTGTGGTGGCACACCTTTAAACCCAGTGGGAGAAGACAGGAATCTCAGTGACTAAGAAGCCAGCCTAGTCTATTACAAGGTTCAAGGCCAGCCAGAGGTATACAGTGAGACCTTGCCCCCCCCCAAAAAAAATAAGGGTTGGGAGGACGGGGCATGGTGGAACTGTTGAGACAGCAGTAATTCAGAAGAGGAGGCAGGAAGAAAGATCATGAGTTCTGCTGCAGAGTCTGAGCACCTAACTTGTTCACACAGCTTGGGCCACATAAAAAAACCTGTTCTCGCCGGGCGGTGGTGGCGAACGCCTTTAATCCCAGCACTTGGGAGGCAGAGGCAGGGAGATTTCTGAGTTCGACGCCAGCCTGGTCTACAGAGGGAGTTCCAGGACAGCCAGGGCTACACAGAGAAACCCTGTCTTGAAAAATCAAAAACAAAACAAAACAAAACTTGTTCTCCACAAAATGGAAGTGAAGGCTGAAAAGATAGGCAGCTTGGCAGTTAAGAGCTCTTGCAGATGAGGAACTGGGTTCAGTTCTTAGCACCTACACCAAGTAGCTCACAGGTGTAGGTGAGCTATACCCAGGTTCTAGAGCAATGACTTCTCCAGGCACATGCACACACACATACACACACACACATGCATGCATACAGGCACTATGTACATAAACACATAAAGGCACACATACACATAAATAAAAGTAAACAAACCTTTCTTAAAGGGGTGCTGAGATTGCTTATCAGTATAAAAGTACTGACTACACAAGCACAAGGGCCTGAGTTTGATTCCCAAGAACCCACATAAAAGCTGGACATACAACAGCAATGCCATCCGAGCACCTCTGCTACAGAGGGATGGGAGGCTGAGAATCCCTAGAAGTGCCAGGGCCAGCTGGGCCAGCTAGCCTGCCACATGCAGGGGAAACTGTCTCTAACAAGATGGAAGGTGAGGTCTAACAAGCCAAGGCTGTGCCTTAACACAGAAAGAAAGGGCCTGGGAGTTGGTGGGAACCTGGGTATGAGAACACAAATTTGTAATCCCAGCACTCAGGACAGCCTGGGCTACAGGGAGACCCTGTCTGTCTGTCTGTCTGTCTGTCTGTCTGTCTGTCTGTCTGTGTGTTAGTTATTACTCGTAGTGTTGGCATTATTTTAAATGTCTTTGATTATAAGACACTGTGGCCCCAGCCTACAGTCCCAGCAGTCAGACAACAGACACAAGAGCATCAGGAGTCAAGGCCGTCCTCCCTACAAAGTTGGAGGTCAGTCTGGGCAACAAGAAAACCTGTCTCAGAAACACACAAGAAGTCACTTGGATGAAGCAGAATGCACAGGGCCACCGATAAGAGGTTATCTGTTAATGCGCTCAAGATACCGCATTTTCTGTGTGAACAGTAACTGTGGCTCAAAGAGCAGGAGAGCTGTGGGGCCAGATTACAACTTTCTAATACTTAAAAAAAAAAAAAAAAAAAGAAAACCACAACCTGACAGGAGTTAGATGCACCAGGGAGACTAAAGCAGGATGACTAACTCCCTAATTCCAGGCCAGCCTTGGTCTCAAAAGAAAAAAAAACCCAAACAAAAACAACAACCCCAAAGATACCACGAAGTCAAGGGAAATAAAGAAGCCACCAAAAACAGCAAGCTCAACAAAGCCTACAGCTCAGTGATGAAGTACTTGTCTAGTACGCATAGGCCCTGGGTTCCAAGTGGGAGGGGGGAGGGGATTCTGTCCTGAATGTCCCTCGGTGTCAAGGGCGACAGGTTCCTAAGAAGCAAACTGACTTCAAGCTGTTTATCCTACTCCAACAGTAAACTTTCCAGCAGGTTTTTTACCTAAGGTGAGAACTGATTAAAACACAGGAAGGTGTCCTTAAATCACCAGTCTGGGGGACTCAAAGATAACAAAGTGTCGGCTCAGATTCCGGAGCACTCACTGAAATTGTGGGGAGCCTATACATAGTTTGGTCTGTCCTTTGTACAAATGACCAACTGGGAAAGGGAAAAGTTTTAAATAGCTCCTGAGTATCGGGGGAGGATAGCGCCTCCCAACTATATTAAACATCTTTTAAGGGAAGGGAGAATGCCTTGTGAAGTCAAAAGAAAGAATCCGTCCTACATAGACTTTATCAAGAGGAAGAAGTTATTAATATTCTCAAGAGACACAAAAGTTATGCTGCACTTATGCCTTCAGCGGAGCCCAGGCCTTCAAGCATTTTATCCTGACCTGAGCAAAAAGGGCAAGTTACCAAGCCTTCAAAGCTTATCATCTGTCAGCCTGGGGCAAAATCTCTGGGATACTAGTAAATGTCATCACTCTGCAGGTCGCCGGAATCAGGCTACTGCAGCTAGCCACAGCCTGGGAGTGCCAAGCCTTCCCAAAATAGCTCTGACTTTATACACAATGCTCAAACACCTTACATGCAAACCCTCAAATAGAGAGTGCTGAAGTACGGGTCACTCACTACTCAGCAGCCTGGGACAGAGGTAAATGAAACGCCACTGATGGAAAGGCATGTGGTCTTAAATGACGAGCCCAGAACAAATTTAAATATGACTTGCTCTCCCTCAAAATAGTATCAATATGACTGTCTCAAAACCAAATCTCACCACCTGTTTTTAAGTCACTGTCCCCAACACAAGTAGACTTAGTCACAGGGGGTAAAAAAACACAGAAAAATACAGACCCAATATCCAAGACACTGTTCAGTAACAATGCAATTTTTATCTGATCGCAGAAAAACCATCCACCTACTTTCATTTTGCAGCCCAAGACTTAGAGATATCTTTTCCTACATGAATTTTAAAGAGCCTGCTCTGTTTTAAACTTGGTAGTCTGGGGGTGTACTACTTGATTGCCTCATGTGATAGGCCCTAGGCTTGATCCTCAGCACCTCAAATTATTAAAATATAATAATAGAAGACATATAGTGTCTTAGCAGTATCTCATTTTTGTATTCGAAATATCTTATATAAATTTTCTCACTTGCAAACTCAGTATTTGAATACTTGGTACAGGTTCTCCATTTTGTCACTTAAAAAGTGCAGCTCTTGAGGATGTTGTGTCACATTATAACATTCCAAAGTAACACAAGATGACAGTCTCAAATTGCCCACCTCCCATGTTTAAGAGACATTATGAGCCTTCTGATTTTCTCCAAATCAATCTTTCTGAAGGCTCACCATCTTAGCCCTAAGAGCCTTGTAATGTTTTTCAACCTTCTTATATTATTAAGAACCTAATAATGTGCCTTTTATTCATTGTGCTGTTCCTCTCCCCTCCTTCAAAATCTACAGTGATCAATGAGATAATTGAGGAAGCTGATTTGTTTCCCAAAGAAAAGGAAGAACTGAACGAAAAGCGGGGCGGGAAAAGGGAAGAGTGGGGCTTTGGGTCTTTTTTGCACTTTGTTGATAAACGCCGGCTTTAAGTGAGATAACTTAAGTCTGCTTAAGCCTCTGGGAAGTCACTGCCATCAAACTGATTTGAGAGTCAGAACAAGGTACCGTGGCCGTGCTTTTGGGAAGTTTTTAGCTGCTGGGTCGGGCCCGGTGCACACTTCGGGGTGCCCCCGCTGCCTACAATCTCACCTGCAACCCCTCCCGTTAGGGTCCTTAGCACCGGGTCCCACATTCAGTCCTGCTCGGAACCTGAGCCGGCCCCATACATGCAGGCAACCTCACACAGGCTCGCGACCCCAGCCTCGCAAGTCCCCGGCGGCCTGGGTGGCTCTCGCCCTAGCCTGCAGGCCCCGGCCTCTGTCGGCCCGCGCCCGCTTGGCCCGCCGCGCCCCTCTCGGCCGGAACCCGGGCCCCGCTACCCTCACCCGCGGCTCACCGAGCCATGGCCGTCCGCCGCCCCCGCCGCGTCGTCCTGCTGCAGCTCCGCAGTCATGGCCGTGGTGCCCCTCCGCGTGTAGCCCTACTCTCGTTGTCGTCTTCGCCGCGGTCGCCACCGCCGCCCCCGAAGCCCGGGAGCACCGGGAGGCACCGCCCACACGTCCCGCCCCCGCCCGCGGCGCGCGCTGGAAGCCCCGCCCACGACAGCCCGCTCCCAACACTCCCCACCCACAGCACGCGGCAGAGGCTCCGCCCATGGCGTTCGCTGGATGCCCCACCCCCGCCAACCGGCTCTCACCCATCTTGAGGCTTGATCAGGAGACCCCGCCCACATGCCCCACCCACATGACCGAGGTTCCCCCAAGGCCCCGCCCACGCCAGCCGAGAGCCCCGGTGGCCCCGCCCATACACTCTGCTCACGCCCGCAGCGTGCGCCAGAGGCGTCACCCACGCCCGCCTCTGGCTTGCGTGAGCCGGAGGCGGGGCGTCTTGGTGTGCTCCATCCCACGTGACCGCAGCCGGGCACAGACTAAGGGGTCAGCGTCGCCTTGCCAGCTGTTGCGATTTCCGCCTTAGGTGCCCAGGAAGTGGGCGGCGAGGCCTTTGGGTTTCCAAGACTGTTTTCTCCATCCTGCGCTGGCTGAGCCTCGCATCTGCGTCCGGCCTGCCCCCAGCTCCACATAGGCCTGATGAGGCTGCTGGGTTCCTTCTGCTGGCAGACTTTCCCACCAGGCCTTCTAGCCATTTCGTATTCTAGGGACGCAAAGAGAAGCATAGACTGACTCCAGTGGTTTTTATAAAGACAACTAAATGGCCAGAACATTCACAGAGCTCGACAACGTGTTCAATCCTGAACAAACTTGCCACATGTTCCAAACTCCCGTCTTCAACCCATGTGTATATAAGCTGTGTTGAGCCTAGGGCACGCACTAAGTCACATCCTACCCCTTTTAATGTTTGGGAAGAGGGTTTTTATTGATGGTGGTTTGGGTTTGGATTTTTTGAGACAGGGTGTCACGTGGATTGAACTAGCCTCAGACTGTGTAGCCAAGGTTGGTCTTAAATTCTTGATCCTCTGCCCCCACCTGGTCATATGATGGTAAGTCTTTACTGCCATGTTCAACGTAATGTTTTACTTTGAGATGATCTCATTAAGTTGCCCGGGCTGGCTTTGAACTTTCTATGCTTCTGCCTTAGCCTCCTATGAGGCTGAAAATTGGGACCTGTGTCTATCAGGTCCATCTTTGTCAGGATTCTCTGAGGACAGAACCATTAGAGTTGATAAAATTATAATAGGAGGACCCTGGAGAGACGGCTCAGCGGTTAAGAGCATTAAAAGCACTGGCGGCTCTTCCAGAGGTCCTGAGTTCAATTCCCAGCAACCACATGGTGACTCACAACCATCTACGATCTAATGCCCTCTTCTGGTGTGTAGTTGTACATGCAGATAGAGCATTCCTATATGTACAGTTTTTAAAATAGAAAATTATAGAGAGGGCTGGAGAGATGGCTCAGCGGTTAAGAGCACTGACTGCTCTTCCAGAGGTCCTGAGTTCAATTCCCAGCAACCACATAGTGGCTCACAACCATCCGTAATGGGGTCTGATGCCCTCTTCTGGTGTATTTGATCACAGCAACTGTGTACTCACATTCATAAAATAAATAAATCTTTAAAAAAAAAAAAGAAAAAGAAAATTATAGAGACGGATTATTAAGATGACTTACACAATCAAAGGCAGGTGTCCAGTGTCTGTACACACTGGAGAGCCAAATCACAGAACAGTAGGAGGCAGGACAAGAAACTAGAGTTCCTAAGCCTTGGAAGTAGTAAACCATTTATGTGGGTGCTGAGACTCAAACTCAGGGCCCCTACAAGAGCAGCGTATGCTTTTAACCACTGAGCCATCTCTCCAGCCCCGTTTTCTTTTCTTTTTTCTTTTTTTGGTTTTTCGAGACAGGGTTTCTCTGTGTAGCCCTGGCTGTCCTGGAACTCACTCGGTAGTCAGAAATCCACCTGCCTCTGCCTCCCAAGTGCTGGGATTAAAGGCGTGTGCCACCAGCCCCATTTTCTTAAGTGGTATATCCCCAGTTAAGTTGTTCATGCACCATTAAGTAACCCTTAAGCTTGTGTAAGCAACCCGGTTGAATCTCAGTAGGTCACTGTCCTGTAGCCATTTCCTCCAAATTAAACCTACTTTGGAAGGTTGCACCTTATTCTCAGGAGGTTAACAACTCAAAAGCTTCAGGTAGTCCTTGAAAATGACCAGGGTCATTAGATCCCACCCTCCCCAAACAAGTATCAACAGGACTGCTGAGAGTCTGAGATAAACTGAGCTGCCCGGAAAGAGGCTCAGATCAGCCAAGCTGCGTGCAAGAGACCCACTGCAGCCGTCAAGAAGCCTACAAGTTGTGCAGTGTGCTTCAGGTTTCCAGCTTTATTGGACTGTCACTTATGCTGGGATGGGCTTTGGTGATAACAGCTGTTTATGAGTCATTTCTGCTCCTATAAGTGACCCTCACCTATGCTCCTATAAGTAGCCCCAATAAAACTCATTCGTTTGCCAAGTTGGACTTTGGAATTCTTACTTTAGTCAACATAGACAATATTCAATATACATGTCCCAGAGAACTGGGGCAGGCTAGATATAGTGGCCCATGTCTTTAATCCCAGCACTCAGGAAGCAGAATCTCTATTAGTTTGAGGCTAGCCTGGTCTACAGATCAAGTTCCAGGACAGCAAGAGCTACCTTGCTTTTTGAGACAGAGAAACCCTGTCTCAAAAAAAAAAAAAAACTGAAGGGAGGGCCAGATGTGGCTGTGTATGCCTATAATCCCAGCACTTGGGAGACTGAGGCAGGAGAATTGCTGTGAGTTGAGACTAAACTGGGACTATGTATTGAGTCCAAGGCTAGCCTAGAGCACATAAACAAAAACCTATCTCAGAAAAACAAAGAACAAAGGGCAACAAGAGAGACAAGAACTGATGACACCGCTCAAAGTAAGGCCTCTAGGAAGAGTTTACATTAAGACAGTGTGTCAGCTGGGCGGTGGTGGCACACGCCTTTAATCCCAGCACTTGGGAGGAAGAGGCAGGCGGATTTCTGAGTTCAAGGCCATCCTTGTCTACAGAGTGAGTTCCAGGACAGCCAGGGCTACACAGAGAAACCCTGTGTCGAAAAACAAAAACAAAAACAAAACAAACAAAAAAAGACAGTGTGTCACTGTGTCTCCTAGGCTGGCCTTCAACTCCTGATTCTACTACTCCAGCCTCCCAGGGCTGAGATTACAATCCTATGCCATCAGGCCTGGTGGAAACCAGTTTTTATCAGGGGGAAAGTATACATACTCAGATTGGAAAAAGTATCACATTCAGAATTGGGCAAGTTCCTGAGCTCATATAATGTGTTCAAAACAATGGCAGAGGTCTAGGGGACATGGCTCAGTTGGGTAGAAGCCAGCCTGAGATAGTGAGTTAGATTCCCATGACTTTTGTCATGGAAGGAGAGTCCCAACCCCTGTGCTGTGGTACACTCTCCCACACACATCTACATAAATAAATAAATGTAATAATAAAAATTATATCTCTGAAATATAGAGAGGTCACACACAGCCACACACCAGAGGCAGACAGGAAAGCCTCGGTGGAGAATTTAGTATTTTAATGTGCCAGGTTTATTCTAGGTCTCATAAAAAGAGTAAATCCAAGTGAACCAGCTATTTTTTTTTGGCTCCTTGTTTCTCTGGAGGCTGTTATCTGAAATAACAACAATGAACAATTTTGAAGTCTCCATAATTGGCCCTTTACTGGGGAGCAGCCTTCCCTCTCCCCAAACCCTACCTCCGATGCATGGGTATTTACTCTAAAAAGTGCCTGCCTTGAGCCTAACAAAGGCCCAGAGATCAACCTTGAAAAGGAAATCAAAACAGAGACCAAAGTTCTGCAAAGGGCATGTGCTCTCTTTGTAGCTGTACTCAAAACAGCAAGCCACAGTCTCAGTAAGATGAGTGGTCGGAGCTCTGACAGAAAGGCATCCACATCTCTCACCTTAGGAACTACAAAGCAGTACTTGAAAGAAAAAAACGCACAAAAATGAGGGAGGGAATGTAACCCAGTAAGAGAAACAGAAAACCCCAAACCGTGCCTACCTACACTAGTGACTATGAGAAGTGTGACAGGCTACCGTGCCATCACCCTGAATCCTAGCACTCTGGAAGAAGGGGCACAAAGATTACTGAAATTTTGAAGCCAGTGTGCACGGACTACATAGTGAGTATTAGATTATCCTGGACTCTAGAGTTAAGACCCTGTTTCAAAGTGTGTGTGTGGGGGTGGGGAGTGGGGGAGATTGAATCTCAACAACTATTTAATAAAAAAGCAAAACCTGTAACTACAAAGCTAATAAGTAATGAAGATAGAAATGTAAACAAAGCCACAGGAGTTTAGGCCTTTCGAAGAGGGTTTGCCTAGCAGTAGGAGGCCCTAGGCTGGATTCTTAGCATGATATAAACAGCACAGAGATACAATATACCTTAGTTGGCTAGAGTGCTTGCTCAGAACACAGAAAGCCCTAGATTCAACTTCCCGCACCCCCTTAACAGGGCATGGCTGTGTCCCTAATCCAGCACTGAGGAGGCAGAGGAAGGAGAACCGGAGGTTCAGGTCATCCTCACCTATGTATTAAGTTTGATGTCCTTCTATCTTAAAAAATAAAAGCAAAACAGGAAGAAGAAACAGCAACAATAAAAAGTAAGCTGGAAAGCATATAAGATGAGTGAGCTAAATCTATCAATGTCAATAATTACTTTATATAGTAATGGATCGAACATTCTTTTTCCCCCCTACGAGGTGGGTTTTATTTTCACCAATGGTACAAATAATTTACCATAATATCCCAGGGCAAATGGTGAAATTTGGCAGTCTGACTAGTGGGGGTGCCCCCTTCAGAGACTCGCAGGCCTGTGGCATCGTCGTTGAGTGCCCGGGATCACAGTGCAACTGGTGGCTCCCGTCCATCTTGCAGGTGGTGCTTCCTCCACATCACGAGGGGGTCTTGGAGATGACGGGGTGGGGTAGAATAGGGTGGGGAAATCTTCCTAGGTTTTTAGATTTCACTCCTCTTTTCCTGTTCAATGGTCTCTTTGGTCGGCAGGGTGTTCTCCTGTGTCTCGGTTTTCTTCAGCTTGGCCTTATCGAAGCTGGAGATTTCCCCATGTCCTGCTTGTCTGCCATTTTCTCGTTCCAAGCTCGCACTCTAGGTGCTCCCACTTGAGTTGCCACAGCAAGAGACTGGATCAAACTTTCTAATTAAAAGGAAAAGCTTAACATATAGGCATTTAAAAAGCAAGCACAACGGGAACCCGGAAACAGTTTTGCTGGGGAATGGACTTTTTGAGCACAGTTATTCTGCTGGTTAAGCCAGGTTTTCAGTCTTATCTACCTTTGACTACAAGAGAAAACCATCCTGCATTCATACATAGTTTTGTTTTTTTTTTAAATTTTTCCAGACACGGTTTCTCTGTGTAGCCCTGGCTGTCCTGGAACTCACTGTAGACCAGGCTGGCCTCAAACTCAGAAATCTGCCTGTCTCTGCCTCCCAAGTGCTAGGATTAAAGGCATGTGCCGCCACCACAGCCCAACTCATACATAGTTTTTAACTGCTGTTTGTTCTCTGTTTTTCTTTATCCATTCCCAGAACTTTAGTCAAGTTTAGCTGGGCCACTCACTGTCTTTTAAAGACCACTTTGGTAATTCCAGTATTCTCCTGAACACTGGGTGGAGGAAGGAATGTCTGAAAGTCAAGGTCATCCTCAGCCAAATACTGATTGTGAAGCTTGACTAAAGTAAAAGAAAACAGCAGAAAGGGAAGAACAGAGGAACAGAAACAAACACAGCAGACAAACCTCAAATACCTGAGCCTTTGCACTAGCTAGCCCCTCATTTCTTTCCAGTGGTATGCTATTCTAATGCCACACCGGGCAAATTTGGAAGAGCTCTACATCTCCTTGATGTGGGTAGTAGTCGCAATGATGTCCTCTTGCAAGCCGGACCTCAGGTTGTCCTACTGCAAAATCCCATGTCGGCCTCTGTCATTGTGGATGGCCGTTGGCATCAGTTGCCACAGTGGCTGAGTATAAGGAATCCTATTGAGGAGAGTTTGAGAGACCAAGAGAGAAAGAAGAGAAGCAAGACTACAGAGAAGACATCGAGTTGCAGGGTAGACCTCAGCTGAATGTTTTGTGTTGGATTAGCCATAAGTGGGGAGGGAGACAGAGCTGACCTTTATATCCACTGGAAGCCATCCCAGGATAGGATATGACCTTGGAAAAAGTATTATTACCATTTAGCCAAGACATATGTTCTTTAAAAAAAACAAAACAAAACAAGTTGTTGTTCTTGTGGTTATTTGTGTGTGCATGTGTGTGTGCAGGCATATACATGGAGGTTAGAAAACAACCTTCAGAAGTTGATTCTCTCTTTTCACCATGGATTGGTTCCAGGACTCAAAACTCAGCTAGTCAGGCTTGTTCAGCAAGGACTTTTACCCACTGTTGCATTTGGGGTAAACACTCTTGTCACTGAGCCAACCTTCAGTGTATCACAAAAGACCAGAACACCTGGGTAGTGTGAGCAAGCACCTTCCACACTGGCCTCCGGGTTGAAGTGCTGGACACAGCTAAAGTTGTGTGTCATTTGGTTTTCTCGGTGACATCCATATCCCTAGATCTACGAGACAAGGAAATCACTACTTTGATCACCAGAACTAAGGACATAGCTCTGGCTGCTGAGGGTTTCTAGAAGTACTTTTTGGTTTTGATTTTTAGGACAAGATATTGCTATGTGGCTCAGGCTGACCTCACTTACTTTCTTTCTTTCTTTCTTTCTTTCTTTCTTTCTTTTTTTTTTTTTTGTTTTTTGTTTTTTTCGAGGCAGGATTTCTCTGTGTAGCCCTGGCTGTCCTGGAACTCACTCGGTAGACCAGGCTGGCCTTGAACTCAGAAATCCACCTGCCTCTGCCTCCCAAGTGCTGGGATTAAAGGCGTGTACCACCACCGCCCGGCTGACCTCACTTTCAAAGCAATCCCCCTGCCTCAGTCAGCCTCCCAGATACAGATATTACAGATGAGTGCTGTGATGTTTGCTTTCCTAACCACGTCCTTTAAAAAGCAAAATAAGAATCAGGGTGTATACCCAGCCTGTATACCCAGCATGAAGATTAAGAGTTCAAGGTCGTCTCCTGCCAGATACAGAATGTGAGGACAGTCAGGGCTACAGGACACTCAAGAGAAAGAGAAGAAGAAAAGGAAGAGAAAGAGGGGAGGAAGAAATTAGTTGGGTGTGGTGACACATGGCTGGACTTTTGAGAGCCTGAGGCAGAAAGATCATTGAGAGACTCTCTGGCAGCCGCCTAGCCCAGTCAGTGAGCCTCAGGTTCATTGAAAGACCCTGACTAACAAAAAGAAAAAAGAATAAAAAAAAATATGAAGAGAAAAAGTCAGAGTGACCTGATGTTGACCTCTGTGTTCCACATAAGTGTGAACTTTATTACTTATACACATATTCACAAACACACCTGCACCTACATGTGTGCACTTACACACACACACACACACACACACACACACGTGCAATGATGGTTTACCCTATTGCTTCTGAAGTCATGGGATATGGGATATGTTTGAAACTCCATGGTAACTGTCACATGGGCCACATCTGCAAACAACAAGCTCAAAGAAGCAGGCTCACTTGTACATGGACAGAATGAATTCCCATTCAGTTATTGATTTCTGCTTTAATGCTTATAAAAATATTCTTTGCGTATGTCTGCTTTTATTCTCACTGTGCCTTCTCAGCCTCAGTGCACTGTAACTCTGAAACAGTGACCCACAATAAGAAGGATGTGGTTGGGTCAGGAACCCTGTGCCTCTGATAAAGTTTATAGACAAATCATCAAAGCTGTCAGGGAGAGAAGAGTGCCCTCTAGTGGGAGTAATGTTCATTTGAAAATAGCTAATCGCATTTCTGCATGATTGGGCTCTAAAAAAGCTAGTCCTTAGGGTCCTTAGAAATAGTATGGCGTTCCAGTCTCCTCCTGGCTGCCTGCAGAAGACCTTCTCCTCCTGGTTGCCTGCAGATCAAGATGTAGAACTCTCAGCTCCTCCAGCACCATGTCTGTCTGTCTGCACGCTGCCAGGCTTCCCTCTATGATCATAATGGACGAAACCTCTGAAACAGTAAGCCAGCCCCAATGAAACGGTTTCCTTTATAAGAGTTGCTAGGGTCATAGTGTCTCTTCACAGAAATAAAACCCTAATTAAGACACCTGACATGCGGGAAGTCCATGTTCTACCCCTAGAATCACAAAAACCAGGCATGATGTCATTCCAGTAATTCCAACACTCCAGAGGAGAGACAGGAGGATCACGAAGTTCAACCTCTGCTACATAGTGTGTTTGTCTCTTGAAGACTCAGAAACTCCGTACGTCCTATGTGCCTTGCTGTACTCTGCAGTGGAGCATATTTCACAGTCTCGCAGATCTTTTCTGCATCCCTGGTAGTGTTTCTGTTTCCACTGGGCTTCTGTGCTTTTACTACCAAGACCCATGGTTCAGACTTTTGCCAGACTTTTTTTTTTTTTTTTTGGTTTTTCGAGACAGGGTTTCTCTGTATAGTCCTGGCTGTCCAGGAACTCACTCTGTAGACCAGGCTGGCCTCGAACTCAGAAATCCACCTGCCTCTGCCTCCCAAGTGCTGGGATTAAAGGCGTGCGCCACCACCGCCTGGCTTGCCAGACTTTTCTTTTGGACCAATAAAGCTTTGTCTTCCCAGGAGAAGTTTGAGAAACCTCTAGGAGTCCTCTCCTTCCTGTGATCCTAGATTATGCAGGTCCCTTACACCAGTGGGGTGAGTGGCAGTGTGCATGCCAGGCCCCCTTGTGCAGCAGCTTTCTTGGTCAGACTCCCCTGTAAGCCCAGGATGAAATCACTCTGTTTCATTTCCTGATCTCTGTTGTATGACGTGGAAATTTCTGGTCGTGTCATGTGATATAGACTCACATTATGTTTTGCTGAGGCAAGACGCATGAGAGGATGCGTGACGTTTAGAGAGAGTATAAACAGAACTCAATGTAGAGCGATGATGTGCCTGCATAGCTAGCTGTGCAGAGAAGCCCTGGCATTTTGATTGGTTCTGGTCACTCCTACAGACTTGTGCTGATTTGACAGAGACCTGGCAGTTTCTGCTGGATCTTGCTGTCTTTGCTGATTTGTGTTTGGTGGCACTTTTGAACTGGACTGTTAATATCCTGATACTACTGAACTGGACTGCTGGTATCCTGACAAATGGAGACTGGAATCACCCCAAAGAACTACTTGTAAACAGGTCCACATCCCCTTGCCCTGTCTACCATCTTTTCTCCTTTACCTCTGGACCATGGGCTAGAAATGGAGAGGAGTCTTCAAGTGTTTGAGAACCCTTATTAAAGTAGGGTTTTGAAAAAAATACAAGCCTACAATTTTTGTAAATGAAATAAATCACTTGTAGCCAGGTTCGGATGGCAGGGAGCTTCAAAGACCTTATAGAATTTGTCTTCTCATAACATATGCCAAAATTCAATATGGTTTAAAATCATATTGTTTATTTGTTTGTTTTGAGACACAGTCTTGCTGTATATCCTACGCTGGCCTCAAACTCTTGGCAATCCTTCTGTCCCAGGATCCAGTATGCTGAGATTACAGGCTTGTATGCTCAGCTCTGTTTCAAAACTTTTCAGGGATGAGAATTTGTTTATTTATTCCTACTCTTTAGGAATTCTACTCCTGCCGGGCGGTGGTGGCACACGCCTTTAATCCCAGCACTTGGGAGGCAGAGGCAGGCAGATTTCTAAGATTTCTGAGTTCAAGGCAAGCCTGGTCTACAGAGTGAGTTCCAGGACAGTCTGGGCTACACAGAGAAACACTGTCTCGAAAAACAAAACAAAACAAAACAAAACAAAACAAAACAAAACAAAGGAATTCTACTCCTAAGAAGTTACTTAAGAGGGGCAGGAGAGATGGCTCAGAGTACTCACTGCTCTTCTAGAGGACTGAGCTTTAATTTCCAGCATCCACATGGTAGCTCACAGCTGTCTGTAACGCCAGTTTCAGGGAATCTGACACCCTCACACAGACATACATGCAGGCAAAACATCAACACACATGAAATATTTTTAAAAAGTCACTTAAGGATCAGGCTGTGGTGGCACATGCCTTTAATCCCAGTACTCAGTAGTCAGAGGTAGGCAGATCTGTGAGTTCAAGGCCAGAGAGTTCTAGGACAGCCAAGGCAAGGCAAGGCAAGGCAAGGCAAGGCAAGGCAAGGCAAGGCAAGGCAAGGCAAGGCAAGGCAAGGCAAGGCAAGGCAAACCAAAAAGAGAAGTCACTTAGGAAACTGGAAGTCTCTTTTGAATGAAGATTTGAAGGAGCAAGAGTGACGTAGTTCGTGTGGGGTGGGGACGTAGTTTACAGTAGTAAGTTGACAGAGTGGATAGGTGGGTATGGGTTGATGTTGGGAAACTCCAAGAGAGAAATTAAGAGCAAAGTAAGAGTGACACAAACTGGGGGCTGGTGAGATGGCTCAGTGGTTTAGAGCACTGACTGCTCTTCCAGAGGTCTGAGTTCAATTCCCAGCAACCACATGGTGTCTCACAACCATCTGTAATGGGATCTGATGCCCTCTTCTGGTGTGTCTGAAGACAGCTAGCTACAGTGTACTCATATGCATAAAAGAAATAAATCTTTGCCAGGCAGTGGTGGCGCACACCTTTAATCCCAGCACTTGGGAGGCAGAGGCAGGTGGATTTCTGAGTTCGAGGCCAGCCTGGTCTACAGAGTGAGTTCCAGGACAGCCAGGGCTGCACAGAGAAACCCTGTCTCGAAAAACCAAAAACCAACCAACCAACCAAACAAACAAAAAAAGAGTGACACAAACTGAAGAATACACGACTTTCAAATAGTCTGAAAGCAGCACATAATGAAGTTTAGAGTTGTCGAAGTGCCTCATCAGCTATAGACACTTGCCAAGGAGCCCGACAACCTGGATTTGATCCCCTGGATCCACATGGTGAAAGGATAGAGCCAACTCCTGCAGGTTGTCCTCTGACCATCACATGAAATTATGACACATGCTCAAACACCTGCACACATACACAACACATACATATGTAAATGTAATAAATTCAATAGTTTGTTTAATGCTGGATATGGGGATTCCCCATAATCCCAGTCCGAGAAGGTCTATGTAGGAGGATCTGGATCTCAGGGTCATCCTCCACTATTAAGACTAGCTTGGGCAACAAAACACTTCGTTTCAAACAAACAAACAAACAAACAAACAAACAAAAGCATAATCTAAAGAGTGGTGTGTTGTTGCATTTGAGAGCCAGAGTCAGGAGAGTCACCCCAGGTGCAAGGCCACACAGGGGTGCACAGTGAGACTGTTCCTCAAAAAGTCAAGATAAACAGATAGATAAGATAGCTAGATTGATAAGGTATCTATATAAGATATCTATCTAGATATCTAGATATCTAGATAGATAGATAGATAGATAGATAGATAGACAGAGATGGGTAATATACAAACGAACAAATAAAAGAAACTGTTTGGAATAGGTTGATTATAGTTTTCTCAGTACACAGAATTTGCTAACGGGAGCAGAAGGGCCACCACTAGGTGTCGCTCTGACTACATTCATCGCCTCAGACTGGCTTCCTGAGCGCTTTATTTTTTTACTTCTTTCCTCAGTCTTTAAGGGCCCTAACTAGGGGTCTGTCACACTCCAGCCACAGTCAGCCCCCTATCATTAGTGTCAAGCCTTCCTCCTGAAGCAACGACAGTGTCAATTTCAGCAATGGTAACGAGGGGCCAAATACAGCTGTTGTGCCTTTTGGAATAATTGCTCCAGGCCATTCGGAGACAGCGTTATAATCACAGCGCTTCCACAGACTTATACAATATTTCGGTTTCCTATTTTAAGTCCTGTTAGCACTCTGAGTGTTGTGAAGTTGTGAATCTATTCATGTGAGTCTGGAATTAACTGCCCATGGTTTTACAATGTGCTTGTGACCCCCTTGGAAGGTACCATGCTCTCATCTTACAGGCCTGCTGTCACTGTCCCACCTCGACTCAGAACAAAGGGCACTCTCTCCAGACAAAACAGCAAAAACAAACAAAAAGTGAATAAATAAATAAAGTAAATATGTAAGTAAATAAATAAATACCCAAAACCCAAGGTCTCATATAGACTGTACTGGCTCCCAATTCTCTATGTAGCTGCAGACGGCCCTGTGTTCTCACTCCTTCTTCTACCACCTCAGTGCTGGGGCTACAGGCAAATAGTACGGTTCTTAGTTTCCGTAGTGTCAGGGATGGACCCCAGCCTTATATGCACTCTTCCAGCTGAGCTATATCTGAGCTTCCTGGCCACCGACGTACCCAACATAGGGTCTTGCCTAATATTCTCTATGTGGCCCAGGCTGGTCTTGAACTTGCTTTATAGAACTGGCCTCAAACTTCTGCCTCTTTAGTGCTGGGGTTACCAGAGAGAACCACCTGCTTGGCTTTTTACATGGGTTCTGATGGTTGAGCTCAAGTCTTCGTGCTTGCCTGGTGTCTTAGTCACTGAACTACTGCTGTGAAGAAACACTATGACCATCACAGCAATGATAAGAAAGAGCATTTAACTGCGGACTTGCTTATAATTCGGGAGGTTTGGTCCATTATTATTATAATGGAGAGCATGGCAGCATGCAGACAAGTGCTGGAGCAGTAATTGAGAGCTAATTCCTGATCTGAAGAGAGAGAGAGAGAGAGAGAGAGAGAGAGAGAGAGAGAGAGAGAGAAAGAGGAAGAGGAGACTGGGATGAAACCTCAAAGCCACCCCCAGTGACTTACTTTTTTCCAACAAGGCCACACCTCCTAATCCTTTTCAAATAGTGCCACTTCCTGATGACTAATATCTAGTATAAGCCTAAGGGAGCCATTTTTATTCAAACAATTTTACTAGGCAAGTACTTTGCTGACCAAGTCATCTTTGAACCCCCAACCCCCATGCTACCCTTTTTTAAAGCAGGGTCTTTCTGTGTAGCTCTGGTTTGCTGTGAACTCAACTACATAGCCCCATCTGAAATCAGATTCCTGACAATCCTCTTGCCTCACCTTCCCAAGTAGGAGGGATTAATGATTGAGGTAGCACACTTGGCTCAGTTCCTTCTGTGTAAGGATTAAGATTCCATCTTACTCCCAAGGATTTATAAGATCCTGGACTGTAGGCAATCTCTGAGAACCCAAGAGAGGCAGGATCTACCTATTGGTCCAGAGGCCTGGACCAATGCCTATTACCCTAAGTGCTGCTTGCTTACTGAGCCCAACAATTAGCAGCAGACTGGCTCAAATCCAAGCTATCCTTCTCCTTGTGCTTTATGAAACGGTGGCAAAAAGATAGCATCTTGGGTGTGGTTCTGAGAGAGCTGGGCCCCTCTAAGGATGCCCTCTCTTGAATAAGCCAAAATTCCTTTCTGTTCATATGCTCACTTTTCCTTCCTTCAACTCCTCTGGACATTTACTGAGCATTCATTAGCTCTGTGCTGGAACTATGGAGACAAACAAGACCACCTTTGCAATATCCATGGTGTGAACGTTAGCTTTAATTGTCAACTGAACACAACCTAGAATCACCTGGAAAGAGAGAGTCAACGAAGGGTTGCCTATATTGGTTTAGCTTAAGGGTTTGTAGACTTATGGGACATTGTAGCATAGGCTGGCCTTGAACCACTGTAATCACTTGCATTGGTATACCAAGGGCTGTGACTACAGGCACAAACCATCATGACTGCCTGTGTTAATGAACTGATTAATTAATAATCAGAAAATATTTATTATTAAACACAAGTTCCAATCTAGAGGGAAATCAACCATAGAATGTGAGTTTGGATTTGACATACTGTCTCAGTAGTTAGGTTGATATTTATTTTCATGGAGTAAAGAAAATTATATATGGGGTGGGGACTGGCATATAACTCAGTTGGTCGATTGCTTGCCTAACACACACAAATCAACAGAATTCAGCCACCAGCACCTGTTATGGTGGAGCACATCTATAATTCAGGAATTCAAGAGGATCAGGAGGTCAAGGCCATCCTCAGGCCAGCTTGAGGTGTCAAAAATAAAATTAATAAGTCAACAAATCACAAATGGGAAGACAGTATATGCCTATAATCTCAGGGACGCTGAGGCAGAAGGATCACTATGAGGTCATTGCCTACAGGGTAAGATGCTGTCTCCAAAAGCCAAAGAAAAAATAATAGCACAAGAAAGAGATTGTGGGTGTGGGTGTGGGGTGGGACGTACTCAGTGGACACTGATTCAGCGAGAGTGCTGGTCTCTCCTCCACCATCTACCCTGACCAGATGTGCTCAGAAACCTTGGTTCTCCTTGAATATGTACATCTGTCAAAATTCCTGTCAATTTTAGCACAACTGCCAAGGGACTGAACAAAGAGAGTTAGCGATTAACTTCAAAGAACTTTGTTGGAGAGGAATAAAGATATTTAAGGCCTATTTTGTGAACTAATTGCATTTGCATATTTATGGGATTTACTGATATAGCAGTAATTAAAAACTATTTAGTAGTCTTAAAGGACACATAACTCAGTCGCCGTTTGCATAATAAACACTTCCTTATTATGTTTGCATAATAACCCCTCTCCCCCTTCTTCTTCCAGAAGACATTGGTCCATCTAAAAGGTGCCACATCCTGCTGGGAAATGGAGAAGCTTGGTACAGGGGTTTCTGGGGGCTGTGGAGAGGGGCTTCTGAAAGAATATTCTTCTAGCAACTCTCTTAATGGTGATGGGCCTGGCCTGAGCTCCTGCTAGAGAGTGACAGACTCATACCTCACTTGAGATTTTGGTTTAATTTGCCCCAGTGTTATACCTTGAGGATCCGGAGAAGAATACAGTGGTACAGGCCTATAGCACCAGCAGAGATTGAGGTGGAAGGCACGTGAGTGCACGGGCACACTCTCTCTCTCTCTCTCTCTCTCTCTCTCTCTCTCTCTCTCTCTCTCTCTCACACACACACACACACACACACACACACCCCACAAATGTTTAGCCCCTCTTGACTCCAGCTTTGCATCCTAAATGTACTGATTTGGGAAGCATGGAGTGTTGGCTCAGTGGTCAAGAGCACTTGCTGCTCTTGCTGAGGACCCAGGATCAGTTCCCAGTTCCCACAAGGTGGTTCATCACCATTCAATTCCAGGGAACGCAGCAAACTTTCTGGCCTCTGTGGGCACTAAGCAGGCCTGTAGTTCACATACACAAATAAATACGGGGAAGACACTCATACACGGAGAATAAAATAATTGAAAAAAATTTAAATATACAGGTCTACTTGAGAGGCTCCAATGCAAAGTAAGTAAGGCCATACTTACTTACCCTTTCTATGACATGTTCTAAGAGGCCCCATTGAAGCCCTTGGTAGTAAAAAACTATCTAGCTGCAAAGGGATGGGTTTAAGGAGAGTGAGAGGAGACAATTTTTGTTAAAAACAAATAAAGTTGAGGTAATTGTGCACATCTTTTATCTCAGCATTCAGAAGGCAGAGGCAGAGGCAGAGCCAAACAGATCTTTTTGTAAGCTGGAGGCCAGCTTGGTCTATATAGTGAGTTCCAAGCTAGCCAGAACTATGTAGTAAGAACTGGTCTGGGGTCAGGGTGGGGAGAGTGAAAGGTTGAGGTGAGACTCTAAAACCATTGAGTAAATATGAGAGAGTTAGACAAAGAAGAAAGCTGAGGTGGTATATGACTGAAAACTCTCCTGAAGACCAGCTTACTCACGCAAACTCCTGGCAGGATGCAGCAGCCAAGAGAGGTAGCAGATAGCAGGACCAGACTGCTGTTAAACCAGCTAATGAAGGTCATGATGGACCAGCATTACACATCATTAGCAATGGCCTTACAGTAACAGATGGGCACGCGAGAAAGTGCAAAGAAAAGGGAGGGAGGGGATGTCCCGGGAGGGTCTGCCTTAGAGTCATGACACACTAGAATGTGTGGTAAGATGCCATGGGGATCACTGTCTCAGTTCAAACCTCTGCACAAGGGGAAGCATCCAAATCCCTCCCCTAGAAAGACGCTACCAACCCAGCTGTACTCTCTCTTGTTTAGATTTTTCCCATGAGCCAACGCAGACCCTCAGAACTGTCAGGAGCAGACAGGACGCAACCAGATCCATTCTTGGTGGGCCAAGCTCTTGAAGCCCAGCGTTCCACTGTCTATAAAGGGCACTTCTCAAAGTCAAAACCAACAAAAACACCCCTCATAGATTTGACCCTCTGGCAGATTAAATTGTAATTTCTTTTTCTTCTGAAATGTTTTTGTACGTCCAACAAAATCAGAAGGCTGGTGGAGACAGCTCTCCTCTTCCACTTCTACCCACACAACTCTTTCACAGCCAACTGCAGCCTTGACTAGCTAGTGTGTAGTTACTACATCAAAGACTATCATCTGTTTGTTAATGAGTTAGGGACATTAGCTTGCTTCATTTCCTCTTTGTTGAGACAAGATCTCCTGTAGCTCAGGCTGGCCAGGAACTTGGTATATAACCAAGGCTGGACTTGAACTCCTGGTCCTGCCTCCTCCTCTCAAGTGCTGGGGTTATAATTGTGAGCTGCTACACTGGACCCAACAAGGACATTAGTTTATTTATTTATTTGAGTATGTGGAAGTATGTCTGCACACTGGTGTGCCCAGGTACATAGACACCAGAGGGACTCCTGCTCTGTAGCCAGAGAGGAGGAGGTGAGGTAAGGAATAGTGAACATATTCAATTCATCAAACAGCAACAAATCTTTTGTCAGGGAGCCAACAAGATGGCTCATTGGGAAGGGTTGCTTCCCCTGAGCCTGGCAATCTGAGTTTGATTTGGTTCCCCCAAATTGGGACCCCCATTTGAGTCTCCAGGACCCACATGGTAGAAGGAAAGAACCAGCTCCCAGAAGTGGTCCTCTAAGCTCTCCATGTGCCCTACAGCACTTGTCCACCCCCACACACAAAATAAAGAAATAAAAATATTTTTAAAGGGACATTAAAAAAAAACTTTTATCGAATGATGTTAAACATTAATAGTTCTCATCTTCAAGAAGCCTAGAAGCATCTTGTCTGAGTTACTTTGTAGACTGTGCTCAGTGAAAATTTAAAAAGCATTCCTATTTATCAAAAATCAATGTTTCTCTTAATTAAAGGGGCCTAGCAGAAACAGAAGCACTCTTTCCGCTGTATTGTTTGTAGTTGATGTTCATTTGACAATACCAGGCTCCCATTAGCTGCTTGTAACTCAAGAGCCCAGTGACTGTTCCCAGAGACCGAAGATGTTCCTGCCTATGTCTGATTTAAGGCAGCTATCTGGATCTCAATTATTAATGAAATTAGGGTCCTGAATGCCAGCAAGAACATTGCCTTAGGTAAAGGCTGTAAAGGAAATCATATTAGCCTGGAATTTCCTCTCCTTGGGGCCCCCTCTTAAATTGCATTATTCACTTAGCTGGCTCCTGGAAGGGAGATGGAGTCTTGGCCATCGTCCTAGGGCAGAGCCAAATGGAGACGCTTGTGGGGTCCATGAGGGCATTAATCTCCAAACCTCTGTGTGGTGCTCATTGTCTTGTCCAGTCGGATGTTTACAAAATAGCACAAGTGAGCAAACAGGAGAAGAGGGTGGAGGGTTGCTATGAGGTGCGAGGTCGAGGAGTGCCCCGCTTGCTTGCTTGCCCGCCCGCCCGCCGGCAGTCAGCTCTCTTTTCTGGTACCTGCCCCAGAATAGGCAAGTGCGATGATTCTTCTGTGGTCCTGCCTCCTGGTGGCTGTCGTAGGTAAGTCCTGTGAATGATTCTGCCGAACACTGTGTCTTAGGTCTCACAGTGTAGTGTCCACACTGTGCTGGGGACACCTCAGATCTGTTCCTTTGGATTCAGGATCTGTTAATACTAGTCCTGTGAAGCTTTACAGAGACCAGCGATGTGTCTCTGACACTCCCGCTGCCACCCCAGTCTACACAGGTGAAAACTCACTCCAAAACATTACCTTTGAGAGGAAATGTTTCTCTTCTGAAGAAATCCAGCTCACTCCAGTGATTTACACTAAGTTTGGGGCAATCTCTTTCACATATGTATAGATAATGTGTTTTAGGATTCCCTGATAGCCTTGGCTTTATTATAACCCTTTAGCAGAGCAAAGAAAGGGTCCCGTGGATTTGTCTCAGCTGCGTATCATTTTGATACCACAGTGTTTGAATCCAGCTTTGCAGAAACTACAGAAGTAGCCAGTATATTGCTAAAGGCAGATGCAAAAGCATGCACGTTTTAAATACATGCTTTCTATTAAAATACTTTAGAGATTATGTGTGTTTTAATGTATGGAACGATACATTCATGGTAGCATTAACTCTACTGAATTGGACTGCTTTAGTTAGTATGCAATTGATTTTTTTTTAAAAATGTGGATAAATCAAGAATCTATGGGTTGTCCATACCTACACCTGGGTATGCATCACTCTCTTTGTCTTATAATCCATCTTCTAATCCGGTAATGTGTCCTTTCCTTCATCCCAACTGTACTTAAAGAGTCAGAGAAAACTATTTCTGTTGGTGATTCCTGGCACACTACTTTCTTTTACCTTATCCGTATACCCTACCTCTTTGCGGGTTCTCCTAGAGCTTGAGTCTGAATTCTCAGTGTTCAAAATGAAACCAGAAGTAGGATGAGTCAGTAATGGAGACAAACAAAGGAATTTGTGAGCTAGAGAGCTGGACGTTTACAAGCAAAGGAAGAAAACGTTGGAAATGATCTTTTTTAATTTTTTTTTTCTATTTGGCAGAGAAGAAAAATAGTCACAAAATTCCTGGACACTTAACTTCAAGGATAAAAGCCTGTCTTAATTATAAGAGTAAAAGAGAGGAAGTTTCATTAATGCCAAATGGATTTCTTTGCAGAAAATAACTATCAACATGAAGCTAAGATAAAATAGAAAAATGATGTCAAGAAGACTCAGGAAATTCTTCTTATCAGCTTTTTCCTTCTGATGCTTTGTACTCAAGTTGGATTTTGGTTCTCAGTGAGGGCAAAAACAGTGTTTTAACAGGGTCTAATGACCGGGTCTTCCTCAGGAATCACAGAGAACATTCGTGAAAAGAACCAAGCATTTTACTAAGTACTATAGAGTTGACTTGTAGCTATCAGAACTGATTTTTTCTTTGTGCTGAGAGTATGCTAGGGATGAGGCTAGCCCACCTCCAGCTTCACTGCTCAATAGCCACAAGACCCACATAAATCATTCTTTAGGCAATTTTTCAGGGCCTTATGTAGTCCAGGCTAGGCTTGAACTTACTGGGTAATTGAATGTTGAAATCTGATCCTCCTGCTTCCACCTCTCAAATTCTAGATTATAGATAGGTATGGACCACCTCACCCTGTTCGTGGTGTTCTAAAGGTGGGACTCAGGCCTTCATGATCCACATTCCCAGACTCCCCACCCCTTTTTTTAAGAAAAAGATTTATTTATTTATGTGCGTGCACTGTAGCTGTCTTCAGACACATCAGAAGAGTTCATCAGATCCCATTGCAGATGGTTGTGAGCCACCATGTTGTTGCTGGGAATTGAACTCAGGACCTCTGGAAGAGCAATCAGTGCTCTTAACTGCTGAGCCATCTCTCCAGCCCATACCCAGACCCTTAACTTCATTCAGAATATTCAGGAAGATCAGACAATGGAAACATAATGTGCAACACAAATGTAAGATATTATCAATCAGAAGCACAGACTCTGAAAAGATCACTGTCTGTTTCTGCTCAGTAACTGACTGTGCACAGCGTATAGGTTTTCCTTCCAATGGCTTACTCAGTGCTGGTCCTAATATTTGTAGACAGCCAGGTCACCATAGTGTCATGCCTAAGAGGGTGTTCTCTGAATGCAGACCAGCTGTGCTTTAGCCCCAGCCTCTTCATTTGTAAGCTATGGCTCTGAGCAGCCAAACCCTCACTGAATCTGTAGTAACTATGCCATCCTTACACACAAACACACACACACACACACACACACCAAATACAAACAAACAAACAAACAAACAAACAAAAATAAGTAAAAAATGAAGAATTTGTTGTTGTTGTTGCTGCTGCTGTTTTTGAGATAGAGACTAAGCGTTTAGTCTGAGCTGGCTTATAACTCAATATGTAGCCCAGGCTAGTCTCAGATTTCTAATTCCCCGTCTCAGTCTCTGCAGGGCTGGGATCTCAGGCCTGTGTCACCATGCCTGCCTTTGTATTCCTACTGTTCTTTCAAATCTCTTCCCCTCCAAATACTTTGTAGCTCAGTCCCTAACACAGTCTACTCTACAGAAACAATCCATATGACTAATGGAAGCCGGTTATCACATCTGGGGAGGGAGGGTTGACTGGGATGCTCTCCTGAGCCCGCCGATAGCTTCCATCAGTGTCTGTGGAAGCAGGCCTGAACTTTGAGTCATTTAGTGCTTGTGTGAATGTCACATTAGCTTTCAAGGGGGCATCATTTGCTGCTAATTAATGGTCACTTAAATCCTTAATCTCTCTCCTGTAATTGATCTTTCTCCTCACACAAATTTGCATTCATAGTAGAAATGCAATTTATTATTTCCTCCCAGCTTATGCCAGAACACTGTTCTTCTTACATCCATGTGAGCTTACTTCCATTTGCCTTTGATTTTTCTCGTTTGTTCCTAGTCCTAGCTTCCAGAACTTTCTCTTTTTATCTAACACTTTAGACACATTCTAGAAAGCATGGTTCTATCCACAGGAGACTTATGGACTGTTTCCTAGGTAAGAAAGCAGAGAGAGACTGGAGTCCGTATGAGCAGAGGCTACAAGAGACACACCTTCATCCTTCAGCATTATATTTTAATTCCACCTCAATTTCCTGTGTTGAATTGTGCCCATTTCAGGATTTCTCCAACTGAGATTTGAATTGGGAGTTCCCAAGAGAGGCTAAAAAAAGCTACTGCCCAAAGCAAACTTTGTAGGGAGATCAGCCGGGTTCGATGTTCCCAACTTCCCCTCCCTGGGGTACAAACAGTGAGAAATGTTCTCAGGTAGGGAGTCACACCGCACGTTTTGACAATAACAATTCACAAAAATCTTTTAAAAAACGACGTCCCGTGCAAGCCGCCCACTTTCGTCCTGCATGCCTGAATAGCTGCTTCCATCCTAAGCCTCTCCGTGGGTGAACAGTCATGGAGTTATATCGCTCATTAAGTTCGCAGTTCTGACGGTAATGAAAGCAGATCTTCTACTGCCCGCCTCCGGATGGCAGCTCCAGCATCGCCGCCGTTAGCGGGTTTTTTTTTTTTTTTTTTTTTGGTCCTCATGTCCCCCCTCACCCCCATCTCCCCCTAGACATTGATGAATCATAGAAATTGCTGCTTGTGGTGACAGGTGGCAGGTGACTGCATTCATAAAGAGCTGGCTCCAAACGGGATTGTTGCACAGGGAGAAGCGATCTCATCCAGTTTCCTACTGGATCCCTCAGACGGCCAGGAGCTCACAAAAACAGGGCAATCCACACGCAGGACGCCACAGATAGCTTTCATCCCGCACCATGTCAGAAGGTGTGCAATTTGCTTCAGTCCAATGACTTATCGAAGCTTCAAATCCCCCAAGGGTTGGCGGGCGAAGGCTGTGAACAAAATATCTTTTTGCAATTCAGAGAGAGCCCTCACAAATCTGTCACTTCCAATCCCCCTTGCTTGTTCCTCTTGCTTGCTCTCCCCTGCCTCGACAGCAATCATGACTCCTCTAACAAATCAAGATCCCTGGACCAGAGGAAATGATTGTTTCCTGAAGCCAGGGAGAATTTTCCCAAAGCAAAGATCTCATTTTCTGACAAGCACATTTTATTCGAAGACAGATGGTGTGAGAAAATAGATTTTTCAATGGAAACCAAAAAAAAAAAAAAAGCATGAATTGAACTCTCATTTAATTTCATTATGCGGAAATCCATGCAGATCTTTGGGATCAATGGATTGTCCATTACACAAGGGAAATCAAAAGAAAACAAAAACAAAAACTATACAGGCCTGGGAGATGGCTCAGTGGGTAAGAGTGTTCTGTTTTGAAAGCACGAGGACCTGAGTTCGAATCCCCAGCACCCATGAAAAAAGTCGAGCATGGCTGTGTATGCACCTATAGCTCCCTCACTGTAGGGACAAAGACATGAGCATCACGTGGGCTTGCTGGCTGCTAGTCTAGCTCCATGCTCAGTGAGAGATCTTATCTTGGGGGAACAGGTCAAAGACAGATAGGTCCGGACACCCCAATGTCCTCCAGGTGGATACACGCACCTGCCCACACTCACACACACAAACCAACCCCAGGGTTAAGTCTGAGCTAAGGGTATAGGTGATTCTTTTCATCATACCAACAGGATATGTTACAGGAGTAGAGACAGAATTCTGTCTCCGAATGGCCATTGTGATGTGGAGCTGTAGGGACAGTTTGCATTGCTGAAGGTTAACTTAATTTGTGTATTTTTACAATGCAATCTCTTTTGAGGGCGTGGCCTAGTCTATTTTCCTGTTGCCCTGATTAACACACTGTTGTGCCAAGAAGTGTTTGTGAACTCCAAGAAAATCATCAAAGAGCCAATTCCAATGTAATTTCACTAAAGTCTCTTTACTCAAGGTCAAGCTTGGGTCGAACCACTGTCTGACTCAGGAGAACGGGAGGGGTCCCCTAGGCCAATTTCAAGAAAGCATTTATAGGGGTAAGAAGGGGCTATCTAGCCTGGTACACATCTGATTGGAGGACCATTATGGCCTTTAACATAACTGACCAAACCATAAACTTCACTTCTGCTTTCCTCCTGATTGGTGGTTGTTAGGAAGTGAAGTGTCAGGGGCAGGCTTATAACCTGGGGGTGCAGATTTGTTGGGGAATAACCTGGAAACTGGTGCTAGGTAACCAGTTTGTTAGTTAACTTGTTCTTAGGTCAGGTTCTCTAAGATGGAGTCTGAACCCAAAAGGTCTAACCGAAAGCAGCGTGCTCATCTTACAGGCTATAGTCCATTATTAAGAAAGGACAAAGCAAGAACTTAAGACCCTAGCAGCATGAACTGAAGCAGATACCATGGAGGAACCCGGCCCTTGCTGCCAGGCTCTGGATCAGTTGCCCTTTTAAATGGCAGAGGCCCATCCACCCACAGATGATACAGCCCACCGTGGGCTGCAACCCCAGGCGTCAGGTTTTCAAGACAATTCCCCACAGACACGCTCACAAGCACAAGCGTGGAGGCAATTCCTCAGCTGAGGCTCAAACTAACAACTGAGATTAGCCGTCACAGGGCACTTGGGCCATCGGCTCACTTTTAGTGTCTGCTGGAGAGCCACCAGGCTGTGAGTTTACACAGACAGAAGTCAGCTGACTACTGTACAGATGTTCCAGACATGTGGCTCCACAGTCTACAACTCCCCAAACATCCTCATTATCTGCATCTTCACTGCGACATCTTTCTTTTTCTAGGTATCCTAGGCACAGCAACATCTCAACCTGGGAATTCTTCTCTGCACCGGCTCACCAGGCAGCTCTTACAACAGTACCATAAGGAGGTCAGACCAGTTTACAACTGGACTGAAGCCACCACTGTCTACCTGGACCTTTGTGTCCATGCTGTATTGGATGTGGTAAGGACTGTTTGCCCTTGCTTGCTCTTGTCCTGATTGATTGGCCGATTGAATAATTGATTGATCGAGATGGATCTCCTGTAGCCCAGGCTGGCCCCAAATTAACTTTGTAGCTGAGGATAGCCAAGGACTTCTGGGCACTGGGATCACAGGTTGCATACCTCCACAGCCAACTTCTTGCTGTCCTCCATGCTTTATGCAGAAGATAGTATTCTATTCTTGAGACTGATTGAACTGCTGATAGTAGGCAGAGTCCACATCCTTAGAGATGAAGTTGATTTACTTATCTTTTCCATTGTTATCGATAATGGTATATTAAAATAGATATCCAGGTCTGGGGTTGCAGCTATGAGCACCTGCCCAGTAAGAGAGGGCATGCTTACTAGATCCACTATTTTACTGTCTGAAATTTGAGAAAAACTAAAACAGATGAACAAAACCTCTGCCTTGGTTGTCATGAATTTATAAAGTGTTTTTCTACACTGTTTGCTGAGGACAGGAAGAAGGACTTGTTTGAGACCTTGTCTCAAAAACAAAACAAGACAAACAAAAAAAAATTTTTTTTAAAACAAAAAATTTATCAAGAGAAATTTATTTTTGGCTCATGGTTTTGGACGTTCCATTCCTTGGCTCAGGGGTTTCATCGCTCTGGGGCTTCCAGCAGCATGTACCACAGGAGCACACCATGGAACAAAGCCACTCACTTCACATGGGGAAGAGCAGGAGGGGCCCAGGTCCCCTTCAATGTCATATCTCAGTGAGGAAGAGACCTCTTACTACAATGCACCTTTTAAAGGTTTAATGACCTTCTAATAACACGACACTAATGACCTTTCTGTTAATTCTTTCTCTTAGTTGGAGTTTCTATTGCTGTGATTAAACACTTTTGTGACCAAAAGCAACTTGGAGAGGGGTTTTGTTTGTTTTGTTTGTAAATCTTAACTTCCAGGTCACACCCAAGCACTGAAGTGAGTCAAGGCAAGGACTCAAGAACCTGGAAGCAGGAGCTGATACAGAAACTATGAAGGAACTCTGCTCACTTGCTCCTAATGTCTCCCTCAGCCTGCTTTCTTATAGAACACAGGACCACCTGTCTAGGGGTGGCTTCGCCTACAGTGAGCTGGTCTTCCTCTCTTCATCAATCAAAAAAATACCCTACAGATTTTCCTATAGGTCAACACTACACAGGCATGTTCTTAATTAAGATCCTTCTTCACAGATGAGTCTAGCTTGTGTCAAGTTGTCGTAAAACTTTCGAGCACACACACTGTCCTTTGGAGGACACTCACTATGTAAACCTTAGTGGTCCTATTTGTGTACCACCATGGCAAAGCTGCACCAGCGTGCCATCAGCCCAGGGCTCTCTGTTGCTGTTTTTGGTAGTCCTGTCTTTTTTCCAAGTAAATCCCACCTCTGTTGTCCACTGAGTTGACCACAATCTGTGTGTGTGTGTGTGTGTGTGTGTAGACACATGCATATGCCATAGTACATGTATACAGGTCAGATGACAGCCGTGGGTATTGGTTCTTTCTTTCCACTGAGTTTGAGACAGGATCTCTCTGTTGTTCATTTCTGCAGATGCTTGGTCCTTGGGCTTTTGGGGATCTTCCTCTCGCTGGCTCCATCCCATCATAGGAAAACTGTGATTACAGTGCTTGCTAATGTGTCTGGCTTTATGTGGGTTCTAGGATCCCCAGTCACACCCTCCCTCTTCTGTAACAAGTGTATTACCCACTAAGCTGTGTCCCCAACCCCACTCTCAAGCTTTATATTTCTCCAAGAAAATTATGAACACATGACCTTTTATTTGTTTGTTTTTGTTTTGTCTTGTGACAGGTTCTCAGTATGTAGCCCAAGCTAAGCTTGAGTTCTTAGAAAATCCTCCTGCCTCAGCTTTCAAGTATTGAGATTACAGGCATAAATCACCACAGAAAGTTCATTTTACTCTTTTTTAAATGAAACTAGGTCTCTGTCTCTCTCTCTCTCCTCCTCCTCTCTCTCTCCTTCCCCCTCTCTTTCTCCCTCTCCCTCTCTCTCTCTCTCCTCCCTCCCAAAAGTTTATTATTTAGTCCACTACAAAGAGACAGTGGATGAGGCAGTCACAGATGAACTGTCCCTCCACACCCTCCACGTCACTTCTCTGAGGCTCCCCTGCTGTGCACAATGACAGTCCGGTCCCTTCTCTGGCTCAGTAGTATTCTAGGTCACTGCTCTTGATTTTTCTTACTGGTTTAAAAACCCATTTTAATTAACATTATCTTGTGCATTTACCAACATTACGCCCTGTTGGTTTTCTCGAATGCTGTTTTTATTCTTCTGTTCCTTATGTCCTTCCTTATCTCGGGTAGCTTATACATTTTTAATAAATATTCAAAAGAATAAAATATTTTAAGTAATTTTAATATTTTGCTCCAGTTATTTGTGATAGGGTCTCATGTAGCTAAGGCTAGCTTTGAATTTACCATGTAGCTAAGGATGACTCATTCTTCTGCCTCTATCTTCCAAGTGCTGGGATTACAGACTTGTATCACCACACCTGGTTTTATGAAGTGCTGGGACTCTGAGCTATATCCCAGCTCATTGTTTTCTATTGAGATCTTCGTGATAATATGCAAAATCTCCTCCTCCTCCTCCTCCTCTTCCTCCTCCTTCTTCTTCTTCTTTTTTTTTTTTTTTTTTTGAGACCAGCATTTTGCTATGTAGCCCAGGCCTGCATGGAGTTCATTATCCAGCCTACATTGGCCTGGAACTGGTGGACATTCTCCTGTATCAGCATCCCGAGTGCTAGGATTGATTATAGGCGTGGTGGGTCCATGCTGGATTCCCCTCACTCTGGAGACAGAAACAAGACCATCAGGAGTTCAGGGCCAGTCTTGCTTGGTAAGTTTAGCGCCAAGTTAAGATCCACAAGGTCCAATCAATCAACCACTCAACCAAGTGGTTCTACCCAGACCCCTCCTTTCAACAGCAAATTTCACTTTTCTTCTTTCATTTTATATTAGTTTTTGATTCATTTATTTTTATCTTATGTGTATGAAGGGCTTGTCTTTGTGTGTGCATCACCGACATGTCTATTACCTGTGGAGGCCAGAATAGAGCATCAGACCTGGAACTGAAGCTATAGACACTTATGAACTACCATGTCAGTGCTGGAAATCAAATCCAGGTCTTCTGAGAGAACAGGCTTAACCAGTGAGCCATCCCTCCAGCCATTAAATTCCACTTTTCTCAGTTTGATTTTCCCATATGCTAGTAAAAGTAACAGCCTTATGATCTTAGACAGTATTGTTTAATTTAATGCCAGGAGCTATTCCTTCACAAAAGCTTAGTATCACTCACACTGCTAATAGATAACTCCTTTAAGGTCCCTCTTTTAAAAAGTCTCTTTTTAATTGGCTATTGAACTAGCATTTTGGAGACTTAATTTCTCTTGGCTGATACTTCACCTGGTTAGAAGAGATAGTATCCCTTTCCCTGGTGGATTATTATGACCATCCTGCTTCCCAGAGTCCAGGGGTAAGCATGATCTGAATAGAGACACCTGATATGACAGCCATGGTGGTGTACACCTGTGACCTCAGCACTTGGGAGGTTGAAGCAGGAGTACTGCTATGAGTGTGAAGTCAGCCTGAGAGACAGAAAGCAATTCTGTATCAACAAACAAACAGGCCCGGTGGTGGTGCACGTCTTTAATCCCAGCACTTGGGAGGCAGAGGCAGGTGGATTTCTGAGTTCAAGGCTAGCCTGATCTACAGAGTGAGTTCCAGGACAGCCAGTGCTACACAGAGAAACCCTGTCTCGAAAAAAAATTAAAAACAAACAAACAAACAAATAAAAGGCACATGCTAAGAGCTATCATGCTAATCCCCAGAGCAGGGGGATACTGAGCCCCAAGAAGGGCTTAGGATGACTTTTAGCTGTTAACCTCCCCTTTTTTTATTTCATAAGATTAAAATAGAGTTGCTCAGCTTCCTCTTCGGACGTTTACTTGTAGATGAATACAGAAAAAATAGAAGGTCAGGCTGGAGAGAAGGCGCAGTGGTTAAGAGCACACCTCTTCCAGAGGTCCTGAGTTCAATTCCCAGCAACCACATGGTGTCTCACAACCATCTGTAATAGAGATCTGATGCCCTCTTCTGGTGTGTCTGAAGACAGCTACAGTGTACTCATATACTAAATAAATCCTAAGAATATATAAAGTCTTTATATTAATATTTTCCTTTGAAATAAGTGTATCAAATTGAATTTCTATAATCTAACTCTTCCTGCCTTGGTAAAAGAAAGTAAAATCATATCATTTAGTAAAATCGCTTAGTAGAATTTGTAGGATATTGTAGGTAAGGGAACACTATTAGTTTTCTGAAGACATGCCGACCCCCACCATGTTGTAAAGCAGTCTGATTTGTTACTAGATTAAGTTAGAATAGCTCCTAATGAGGTAGAGTAAATTCTCTTTTGTACTAGTATGTGTTCAGGCATGTTCATGTATGCAAATCACATATGCAAATGTATGCTGTGGGTGTATGCAGAACCCAGAGGGGCAACCTGCTTTAAAAAATATATTTTTATTTATTCACTCTGTGTGTGTGTGTGGGGGGGGGTTATTTGAACCACAATGTGTAAGTGAGAATCAGTTTTCTCTTGCTATTATGTAGGTCCCAGGGTTTGATCTCAGGTTGTCAGGTTTTTGGTAAGCATCTTTACTTGCTGAGTCAGGCCCCTTAGCTCTCATCCTCAGATGCCATCCACTTTATTCGCTTTCTTTTAAATCAGAGTCTTTCACTAACCTGGAACTCATCAAGTAGACTAGGCTGGCTCGCCAGTGAGTCCCAGGAATCCACCTGCCTCTGTCCTCTTAGTTCTTGACTTACAACATAGGTTTTGAAGATTCAAATTAGGTCTTTATGTTCATAAATGTCCTAGTTTGCTTTTTGTTGTTGTGATAAAACGTTGACCAAAGACAACTTGGGGAGGAAGGAGTTTGCTTGGCTTACAGGTTATAGTCCAACATCAAGGGGACCCAAGGCAGGACTGGAGGCAGAAACTGAAGCTTACTAGATTGCTTCTCCAGGCTTGCTCAGTTCTCTTCTCTTCTCTTCTCTTCTCTTCTCTTCTCTTCTCTTCTCTT
>NW_021628149.1:0-27259 GCF_004785775.1 Grammomys surdaster
CTCAGAAATCCGCCTGCCTCTGCCTCCCAAGTGCTGGGATTAAAGGCGTGCGCCACCACTGCCCGGCAGGAAACAACTTTTAAAAGTCAGTTCTCTCCCTCCATGTGGAGCCTGGAGATAGGACTCAGGTCATCAGGGTTGACAGCCAGTGCCTTTGCCTGCTGAGCCTTTTCCTTGGTCCCCGACAATTTCCATTTGAGGAATAACTCCATAAACTCAGCCCTGGAAGTGTGGCTGGAAGCCGAGGGTTCATGTACTCTCCTGGCTTGCCTTCTCTCCCTGGGTTGGGTTAAATGAAGCTGTGGTGAGGAAATGGCAGTGATTCACTCCGAGCATCTTAGGAGGTGATTCTGTCATTGTGTGAGTGTGCTTACACAGACCAAGACAGCACTAATGACATTACCAGGTTGATGACCGTTTCACAGACACTATCTTATGGGAACACTGTCATATATATGGCCCACTATTGACCAAAATGTAGCTATAATGCACCTAAGCATATTCTATTTTAAGGACTCAGGAGGCCAGACTTTGTTTTGCAAACAGACAATAGTAACCATAGGTGTAGCCAGTAGTGGGGAAAGAAAGTGGTTTTCATACATTTCTTTATTATTAGGAACGAAATGTTGAATAAGACAATTTAAGAGAAGGTGGCACCACTGGCACCTCCAAGGTTTTATCCATAGCTATGGCACTTCCTCTGTTAAAGAGCTGCCTTGTCCTGCACCCTGCCCCCTGGCTGGCATGGAAGTGGCTAAGTAAGCCATACCAGCCTCAAACACACATAGAGCCTCTGTCTCCTGAGTGCTTGTATTAAAGGTACATGCCACCACATCTGGCTTTATTTCTTTATTCTGAGACAAGAATTCACAATATGACTCTAGCTGGCATGAAATTTGCTTTTGTAGACCAGGCTGACTTCAAATTCACAGAGATCTACCTGTCTCTGCTTTGCCAAGAGCTGGGATTAAAGGGATTAAGTGCCAGCAGCCACCATGCCCAGCCCTGCTAATCTTTTTAAAGATTTATTTTTAGTTTGAATTATGTACATATGTGTGTGCCGGTGTGTGGGTGTGTTACATGTGAGTGTCTGAAGAGAGCTAAGAAGGGGGAGCTCCTGGAGGAAGAGTTACAGGCAGTTGTGAGCTGCTCCATGTGAGTGGAATGGGATTCTGGGTCTCTGCAGGAGTAGCAAACATGTTTTCTTTCTTACAAAAAGATTTATTCATTTTTATTTTATGTGTGTGAATGTTTGTGTGCATGTATGTCTGTATACCATGTATATGTCTGATGGTCATAGAGGTCAAAGACTAAAGTAATGGATCCCCTGGAACTGGAGTTATAGGCAATTGAGCGCTGCCATGTGCATGCTGGGAACCAAACCTAGGTCTTCTGGAGGACCAGCCAGTGCTACTCAGCACTGAGGCATCTCTCCAGAGCCTTGGAATCAACATCTGCAAGGGTAAACTGGAGAGTGAAATGGCTGCCTAGTGAGAGTTGAACATCTAAAAAATGTGACATGCTTCCCTTCTTCCCTGGTTCCCAGCAAAGTAACAGAGAGTTTTGTTTGTTTTAAAGGCCCCATTTCCCCCAATGAAAACTTGGGGGTTAATTTTCAGCGTGGTGCCTGGGGACTGAGTGGTGGGGCTCTCATTACCTATAATGGGAGTCAAACCAATTCCCTCTGTGCATGCTATATGGAAAATGCACCCCTCGGTAGCTACAAAATTTTGGTTTTGAAATTGAGGCTGTCTTTTTTCAACACAAAGCAGATTTCTAGAAACACCCAAAGCTATCCGGTATTGGCCTGAGGCCCGTGTGAGTTTGTGTGTAAGGAAGAAAACACTTTTCTGTGCATGTATAGCCCCTCTTCGAACAGCAACATTAAAACATTTCACCTTGTAGCTGACGGCAGTAGTTGCTGGATCTCACCCCAAAGCTTTGTGGAGAACCCTATAAACCTGGCACACAGTTTGTGACACCCAGTGAAATGCTGCACTTTCCCATAATAACCTGAGCCCTGCTGCCTGTCATTAAGGGACCTCTCTTATTAAACATCTCTTTTTTTAAATGGCTGCCATCATCTGGTCCCAGTGTACATTAAATCCCATTATAATTATAAACACACTTTACCATACCATCCCTTGCAGATCTCATCCACACTGCCTACCCCCTCAGGGCATCTTTGCACTAATAACAGCTCAGATTTGCTATTTGAGTTGACAACATTAGGCCCCCAACATCATTTGCAATATTCTGGATAGAGAAAGGAAAGAAAACACTTTCTTGTCCTCAATCACAAAGATCTTGGGGGTCAGAGTGACCCCAAAGCTGCTGAAGCTAAAAAAAAAATCCCTCCTTTGTTCCTCTTTGGAATGTTCTCTAGCCAGGCACATTGGTCCATGGAGGTTATACAGTGGGACCCTGTCTCAGCCACCCAATGGTTCCCATAGATGCCGGTGAGGGCATCCTGGGCAGCTAGAAAAGATGCTGAAGTTTGCAGTCTCCACCGTTCAGTGCCTCATGATGGAAGAAAGGTGATGGAAATGATCTGACTGGATTTCCTGAGCCTAAAGTACCAGAACATACAGGTCACCTCAATACTTTGCTCTTTGATTTTTGGAAGTGTGTCTCACAACATTGTTCCACTTAATTCACTTACAGAATGCAGAATAGGTGTGCACACCACACTTAGTGTATTGTGGTGGTGAGGAATCAAACCCAGAACTTGATGTTTGCTAATCAAGAACTCTGTGTAGTAAACTGTATCCTCAGCCCAAAGACTTGAGACTCGCCATTCACAAGCAAGTAAAACACTCAAGCTCTTGAGCGTCTTTTAGATGTCTTACTGTCATTCAAACCTCTCTTTCAATAGTCTGAGATCCAGGGGAAGGAAACAAAGTGCAGGAAGCCTTATATAACAGTCAGAGTCACTTTGGCTGGTGCGCTGCTAAGGAGCCCTGTCCTCAACAGAGGGAGAAAAGGAAACTAAAAGCTCCTGTTTGTTTCTTTGGTTCTTGTTGGGAACCAAAGGTAATCTAGGCATGAAGAACCGAGCTGTGCTATTACACGTTGTGATTCAAAGCATCATGTTGGATTCGAACAGTCTCTGAGCTCAGGTTTCTTATCTCCCCAAATGAGGATGGTCATGAAATGCCAACAGGGTTGTTAGAAGGATTAACTAAAACAAGACAGGGAGCAGGGAACGCTCTGCATGAATTATTACTCCCACCACCTCCTTCTTACATGTTTCTCTCAGACTGGATATACTCTTCCACTAGCTGAGCTTAGAGAGACTCCGTGGCTGGGAGGTACATAGGGAAAAGAGGGGATGAAGGAATGAGGGGTCTGTGGTGGGGTTCTGCCCAATGGTTGGTCAGCTCACCTCTGTCTTTGCTTCTAGCATGACTAAGACTGAGGCTTCTTGCATTTTGTCAGAAAAGCGTAAATCAAGGTTCTATGTTTTGTTTTGTTTTTGAGAGAAGGTCTCACTTGGGTACCTGGTACTGGCCTCTAATTCTCGGTTTGACTTGTTACTGTTTCCATAGTCCTGGGGTAAAAAGAAAGTACTACCACATCCAGTGGTCTTTTGCCTTTTTAGGAGCTGATTTTTTCCAGTTTCTCTACTACATCTTTGAAGAAAAAAAATCCAAAAATGAGGGGGGGGGGGCTGTGTCTCTGATTTTCCCATTCTGCTTGTTTTTAGGCCTTACCATAAGAAATCTCTCAACTGGGAATTCTCATTGCTTTCCAGGACCTAAGGACACAGCTCTGGCTGTAAATGGTGCTGGTTTGGGAGTGGGGGCTGCTGCTGCTTTATCTGGGCCCAATAAACCTTATCAAACTGCTGTTCGGCCAGCCTTCATCGCTAAGTGGAAATGGCCTGGAGCCCAATGCTGGCACCCAGCCCACAGCCTCGCCTGCCTTCTCCCTTTCTGTTACCTTCCCCACCTCTTAAATCTGGGCATTACTCTCTCTTTAACACTTCCTAACAAGGGCTGGGCTCTTTAATGGGCAGAGTTTATGAAGCAAGGGAGATTTTCACATAGAGTGAATATGGTTGGGGTTGGGGGGAGGCCAGAGGCAGGCAGGAATTGTTCTTTCGGTTCCATTGTGTCTACGGATTCTCTTTCTCTGATTTGAGGATTAATGGGAGAATAGGATCAGGGGTTAATCGTGTGCTCTCCGGTGACTGCTGTAGAGAGGGTGGTAGGTGGATGTGGCCCCGAGATAGCAAGTCCTCTCTAGACAGGAACTCAACAAGCTCAGTGCTCCATCCCCATGGCCAGGAATCCACAGTGTGTGTGTGTGTCTTTGCCGCTCCCTTCCCTCATCCACTCTTGCTTTCTTTATATGGCAATTTCTTCTTAACTTCTTCAAATCCCCTTCGTCTTACAGAGGGTTGGCCTTAACTTGAAAAGTCAGGTAGCCTTTACACAAGGTTGCTTTTCGTTGTATTCCAACTGACTCCGGGGGGTCGGGGAGGGGGGCCTCCCCTTGCCTCATCCATGTGATGTTACTTGTGAGAGGGTAACTGAATGGCAGCTTTCTTTACTTTCCGGTGCTTCGTTCTGCTGACTTCTCTCTCCTACTGCTAATCTGAGAATTGGAGTGTCACTTGTTAGGATGCCTCATTATTATCAATGACCGTGGGTAAGCTTTGCCACCCGGTCTTCGTGGGTTTTTGTCTCCATTCACCACCCACCTTCCTTCTCGTTTAGCTTCTGGGGAGTCAAGATGTGATTCTGTGAGTCCGGTGGGAGATCCGTGGTAAACCAAGGACACAGCACCCCTAATCTGAAGCTTGAACTAAGACCTTATAACTTGAGGGTGGGGCTGTGTGGGTGACTTTTCTGAGACCCCTGGGTGGCGCTCTCCACCACACCCCCAACAACACTGCGCTGGGGCTTTTGCCAGAGGCCAGAGCTCAGAAAAGTACCTTCCACCCCCAATCCCCTGCCCAGCTTCGTGTGAAAAGGAGACGGAGCTTTCTACAGGTAGAGGAAGGACACATTTTTCTTTAGTTTCTCTAGCCTACGGTTTGTCATTTCAACTAAGCCCTTTAAAGTGGGCCAACCGCTGAGGGAAGAAAGTACTCCGGAGCGGCCCAGCGCTGTTCCAAGCTTCCAGTTGTGCTGGAAGGCTGGACTGAGGTAGGCGCAGGATCTTCAGAACTTTCCAACCAGGTTCCTGAGGCGGGGGGGGGGGTGATGGGGGGGAGGATGCCTGAGATTGGGAGTGACAAAGTATTACTACTCAGGCCTTGACATCCCAGTTTGCAACAATCTGGATTGCAAAACCGAAGTGCCTACCAAATCTTTACTGGCCCCTCTGGATTTATCTGGCCAAATCCCGATAACTGAACACTCAACCCTGCGAGCAAGCATGAGAGGCCTGGTTTGGGACTAGAGAAGCGACGCATTTACCCTAGTGTCTAGGGTAAGGGAGGATGCAATCCAAATCCCGAGGAAAAGTGAAAGGCTAGATGCCACACACTGAACTGGTGCTAATAATAAAAAAACGGGACAAAACTGCGCTCCTGAGAACCGGAGTTGGGGGGAGTTAGGGGCGCGGAATACATCGCATGCCCAGTGGAAATGAAAAACCTGGGGCTAAAGTGGGAACTGCTTCTCCCTCTCATCCTTCTGACCCCTTGGGGGTTGCCAGGTCCTCTGCAGCTCCTCTTCCTTGCAACCTTTAGCCCTTTCCACCTAGCCACGAGCAGCAGCCGCTGGCGCCGGGGCAACAGCTAGATGTCAGGAGAAGCCCGGAGCGCCGAGCGCTGGGAAGGGAGGGGAGCGCCCGGGAAGGGAGGGCAGGGCTGGGAGCGCGCACGGGCTCTGCCAGGGCGGGGGTGGGGCGGGGTGGGCGGGCCAGGGCCGGCCAGGGGGAGGGGAGGGGGCAGCTGTGGGCAGGGAGCCGGGCTCGGCCGCCAGCACTAAAGATGGAGAGGCGCCGGGGCCTCGCAGGGGAGGGGGCTCGGCGTTGACGTGGGACGCGGCGGAGGCGCCGCAGTCGGTGGTGATTTGCTAACCTAGCGGCAGAGAGGAGTTAAGGGTGATGAGAGCGGGTACTGCGAACTGCCGGGCGATGCCGCCGCTGCCGCCGTGAGATCCGGAGCAACAGTTCCCCAGCAACACCCCTTCCCCGATCCAGGCACACCCCTAACCCCCCAGGCACGCACACCCACCCCAAGCTCCAGGCTCCGCAAGCGGTAAGTGTATGTGTGTAGGGAACCCGGGAAGGACTCGCACCGCCCAGCGACCGCCTCCCGCCAGGGCGCCCTGGGGCGGGAGAGGTTTAGGCGGGTGGTGCTAGCTTTGGCCACTCGGACGCTGGGCTCGTGCGGGGTTCTGTGGTTGCTGCAGCAGCAGCGATCGTCCGTGCCGGTTGGGGGTCAGCTAGAAAACGGAGCCGAGGCTGTCAGCTTGGGCGCAGCTGCCTCACCAACCTTCCTCAGGGCACGGTCCGGTCCGGGTGAGAGGTGGCAGGCCGGGAGGTCTGCCAGGGCTGCGGGCGCGTGTAGTCGGGGACTGGGTGTCTTTGTACAGGCAAGGGCTGGCGGAGGAGCAGAGAGGCTGTGGGTGCTCATATGTATGCGGACCGGTGCGCTTGGCGTGAGATAGGATTGTGTCTTATTTATTTGTGTTTATTCGCTGGCGGGCTGGGGAGCTAGAACCGGAGGAAGCGAGGAGTGAACCTGGGGGGCGGGTGGGAGGGGACTGGTACCCGCTCGGGTTTTGTTTTCTTTAGAGAAAACGTGGTGGGATTTTTTTTGTTTTTGTTTTTCTTTTTCTTCTTGATTAGACTTGATGTCCCCTTTTAAGGAGAGTGGGAACCTTCGGAGAGACTCTGGCGCTCCGGGTCCTCCTCGGCTCTCGGTGGGAACAGCCCGTGGAGCCGGAGCTCGCTGTGCGCTCCCGGCCGCGCATGGTGGGTTCCCCGCTCTGCACCTGATGCATTCGGGATGTCGTTCCTACCCTGGCGCGCTGCAAGCTTGCCCAGCCCCTCGCACGCTCCCGCACGCGCTCGAAATGCGCACGATCCTGCCAGCTTGCGGACCCCACCGGAATGCACAGAAGCGCACCGCTTCAACCAGCTCGCCTCCTCCCCGCCACGCTCCCAGCGTGTCTGACTCGGGCACGCCGGCAGCTGGTGCGGGAGGCCGGGGACCCTGCTGGTGGCTTCCTGGGGATCCCGATCTTAGGTGGAAGGTGGAGGACCCAGAGATCTCGTCTCACTTGGTCTCCCACCATTGGCCTGGGGCTTTTGTGCTTCTTCTCCCCCGGGGGGGTTGAGCCGCCCGGCCGGCCTAGTAGCGGCGTCCAGCCCGCTCGGACCTTCTCCTTTCCCCGGTCTCTTTCGCTTTCCCCCCTTTTCTTAGGTCTGTTCCCTTTCTTCCAGGCACCTGACTCCCGTGGAAAAGTTGGCTTTTCCAAGTTTGCAAAAGTCCTATGCAAGTCTCGGCGGGGGTCTCTGGGAACAAGGGATGTGTTGAGCCACCGATCCTCGGAGCTCTGGCGGGTTAGCGCTGGCTTTGCCCAGAATCGGCTTGATCGCTGCACCTAGCGACGGTCGGATCGCGGGTGTGGAGCCGCGGGTTAGGGAGAGAGGGCACCTTGATTTCCCTAAGGCCCAGAGGACTCCTTTAGGGGGAAAGGTATTCGGCCAGCGGACCTTCTTTATTTTGGCTTCTTCTCCTTAGTTCTCTGAATCTCTGATCTCTCCCGAAAGCACACCATGTTTCACGAAGCCTTCGATGAATGGATATCTCACCCTTATTGATGCCTTCCGTTTCCACTTTGGGGTGGGCAGTAAGAGTGGCCAGCCACTACTGTTAACTCTTTCTACATGAATTTAGTACCTAAGAGTCCTTAGGACTCATGTCAAGGGTGAAAGCAAGTGCTATGAAGAAGAGTGGGTGAGAAGCCTAGCTCTCTCCACCTTCTCCCCAGGCTGTGTGAAATGTTGGCTACAGACAGACAGAGGTTGGGACCTTATCCCTTTATGGTCTGCCTGTGTCCCAGTGGCTGTTCAAAGTCGGGAGCCTCTCAGTCATCCATAACACACTCTGGGGGAGAGGCCTTTGTGTCCAGCCCTGTTTTTCCTTCCTTCTGGGCTTAACAATCACGCCAGAGATGCTGGTGCCAATGTCACTTACAGAACCATATTCAGAATCAGGTTTTCTTCTTTGTCACTGGGCTTGCCAACACCTGGGAGGCATCCAGTCCGGTGTGCACCCTCAAGGCTGTTGGGAACATACCTTCCTATGGTGTTATCTGCTTTCTCATTTTAGAGCGGTCTGTCCGTTGCGGGGTTGTGGGCCAAAAGTAAAAAGGAGGCTATATAATTGTAGGTGTGCACATGAATATACACACACACACAACAACACAACAACAACTTTGAGGAACTTGTGGTTACAAATGATTTAAGCTAGAATGTGGTGTGTTGGGTGTGTGTGGGGAGTGGGGGTGTGGGGGTGTGGTGTGTTTGTCATAGCCTGAGAATGGGTCTGCCAATCCTTTGCAGCCCTGACTTAAGAGGGCAAGGACAAAGGCCATAGAAACAGGATGACGGACAAGAGTCATGTCTGGGTGACTAGGAGAAGACAGCCTTGTTGCCTGCTGATAGGAGACCACCATCATGTTTAACAGCCCTGACTAGATCTGGTTGTCTCCTAAGGTTGTCTCAGTGAACCAGAACTAGAGAAACATTGAGGATGAGGGTTTGCCAATACGGGGGTGGGCAGGAAAGCGGAATGCTTAGGGTGACTTAAGGGGAGGGGTTGAAAACTCATAAATTTTAAGTAAGTTTGTGAGCCTCGTGGTGGAAGGCTGTGCTTTCGGGCTTACAGAATGCCTAGGATTCATTGCAATCTTCATTTCACTTTATCCGATGCATGCTTCAGAGCAGTGGGGAAAAGCATGTGGGGAAACTTAAACGTTTTTTCTCTTAGAACCTTGGGGTTGTTGGAAAGGATGATCATACATTTCTAGGAAGCCCACCCCCTCTTCAGTTAATCCCTCCCCCAGCCTCTTTCTGGAGTGGAGGCATACTGTAGTGTTTGAATTTTTCTTATAAGGGACATCGGGGAAGTTGTCACTTGCTCATCTCTTTTGTCTTCTCTTCTCCAGTCTCCTCTGCTGGCCCCGAAGCCTGCCCTGCCCCACCTTGCAGAGCAGAGAAGGAAAGAGAGCCCCATGCCTGAGCCCAGGGGAGCATCATGGATCTGACAAAGATGGGTGTGATCCAGCTGCAGAACCCTAGCCACCCTACGGGGCTGCTGTGCAAGGCCAATCAGATGCGACTGGCCGGGACTTTGTGCGACGTGGTTATCATGGTGGACAGCCAGGAGTTCCATGCCCACCGGACGGTGCTAGCCTGCACCAGCAAGATGTTTGAGATCCTCTTCCACCGAAACAGCCAGCACTATACTCTGGACTTCCTCTCACCAAAAACCTTCCAGCAGATCCTGGAGTATGCTTACACGGCGACACTGCAAGCCAAGGCGGAGGACCTGGATGACCTGCTGTATGCAGCTGAGATCCTGGAGATTGAGTACCTGGAGGAGCAGTGCCTGAAGATCCTGGAGACCATCCAGGCATCTGATGACAATGACACAGAGGCCACCATGGCTGATGGTGGGGGCGAAGAAGAAGAGGACCGTAAGGCTCGATACCTCAAGAACATCTTTATCTCAAAGCATTCCAGCGAGGAGAGCGGCTACGCCAGTGTGGCTGGACAGAGCCTCCCTGGGCCCATGGTAGACCAGAGCCCCTCGGTCTCCACCTCTTTTGGTCTCTCAGCCATGAGTCCTACCAAGGCAGCAGTGGACAGTTTGATGACCATAGGACAGTCACTCCTGCAAGGGACTCTTCAGCCACCTGCAGGGCCCGAGGAACCCACACTGGCAGGGGGTGGGCGGCACCCTGGGGTGGCTGAGGTAAAGATGGAAATGATGCAGGTAGATGAAGCCCCTGGCCAGGACAGCCCTGGGGCAGCTGAGTCTAGCGTCTCAGGAGGGATGGGGGACAAGCTTGAAGACAGGAGCAAAGAGGGACCTGGGACCCCAACTAGGGGCAGTGTCATCACCAGTGCCAGAGAGCTCCATTACGGGAGAGAGGAGAGTGGAGAGCAGCTCTCACCTCCTGTTGAAGCTGGCCAGGGGCCCCCTGCGCGACAGGAGTCCCTGGCACCCCCAGTGGAGAAGCATTTGGGCATTTACTCAGTGTTGCCCAACCACAAGGCCGATGCTGTGTTGAGTATGCCATCTTCAGTGACATCTGGTCTCCACGTGCAACCTGCCCTGGCAGTCTCCATGGACTTCAGCACCTATGGGGGTCTGCTGCCTCAGGGCTTCATCCAGAGGGAGCTGTTCAGCAAGCTGGGCGAGCTGGCCGTGGGCATGAAGGCTGAGAGCCGTCCTCTGGGGGAGCAGTGCAGCGTGTGTGGGGTCGAGCTTCCGGACAACGAGGCTGTGGAGCAGCACAGGTAAGTCCCTGCCGCAGCCCTGTGACTATGTTCTGGCTCGCATGGCATTTCTTTATGCCTGGCCCATCCTGAATTCTGGGGACCTGGCTCCTTTGTGATCCTTGGAAAACCAAACCAAACCATACCATTCTTTCCAGTATCGAGGCGTAGGAGGGCACGATTGTTTTCGGAAGACGGTGAAAAGAGAGGGTGTCTATCCGTAACATCAGGGAACTCATGGGCTCAGCCTGTAGGCCTTCTCTTCCGTTTTGCTTTTGGGCTTCCATTTGGTTTTCCTTTTCCTGTGGTTTGGTCTACACTTTTGTTTGCTTAGGGTAACTGTTTAATAATAAAGTGGTGAGAAAAATGCAGGAAGTAGAGTTCAGGTTGAGGGTCTCCTCTGGCCTGGATGGAGCCATGTTATCAGACTTTAGCCTTTTCTTTCCCCACTGGGCATAGTTTGTGCAGCCGTAGGCTGATGTTGGCAGCCTATGACGGAAGCAGGGATTGGATGTTGTTTAAATCCTGTATGTACCTACAGGTCTCAAATGTCTCTTCTGGCAGACACATTGTGAGGCAGAGAAAGCTCTAGTTAAGTTCAGGGAGAAAGACTCACAGAAGAATTTTGGTTTCACAGCCTGTATACTCAGTCTCTTCTCATGCTATCTCTTATCACAAGGGCTAGCCTTGGCTGCCCTCTGGCTTCTGGTTTCATCCTTACAACCCCCCTTCCCACTTTTGAGTCCTTGTGATGTGCTTGGTTTAGGACCAGTGCTTTACCTGCAATTGCACCTTTGTTACAATGTTCCCCAAAGGTAGGTAGTGTTTCTTTTACTAAGACACAGGAAAAATGCTGCTACTGAGTCCTACCAAGGCAGAAACATTCAAAGTAAGACTTACTGTGACTGATGGTTCCTTTTAGCCATCCAGTGAAGAAGAGGATCCTTCCTGCACAACAGGTTGGGGAGCACTGACCAGTGCTCTTAAGAGGGAGTCCACAGTGGGTTTGCGTTTTCTGTTTGCCCATCATTTTCTCCCTTCATCCCTGAGTCTTGACCAATTGCCCACAAATCTGGTTTTTTGTTGTTATGGATGCTAACCTTTTGCATAACTTCCGGCTGGCTGATTTGCTGATCTTGGGTGGACTTTCCACTTTCGTATGCACTCTTCCTCCTCCTCCATTCCTGTTGCTCATTCAGGTGGGGGGGGGGGCGTCTAGAGGGTGGGAAACTGATATAATCACCTCTAGCCGCAGTTTGCTCTGGGGCTTCCTGATCGGCGCTGAGCTGTACCTTATGGAAAGTGGCACTCAGCTAAAAAAGTAACCATTTCTTTTTCCAGAAAGCACAGAAAATAACAACTGTGGATATGTTGTCTTCTTAGTACTTGATCTGCTCAGAAACAGACGTGGTGAAATTACGCTTGTTTTTGTTCACGCTTTCCTTAAGAGGAAAAACTCCCTCTGAACCTTGATAGGTCTGTCATCACCTCCGGATGTGAACCTGGTGTGAAAAGTGGGGTATGGTGGAAAGTCAGTTGTTAAGGTCAGTGTTTGGGTGGGTGGGGGGCTAGAGAGAAAACTCCATTGGTAATCATGAGCACGTACGTAAAAAGCCATGCACACCAGCAAAAAAGCCAGGTCTGACAAAATGCAGCTGTAGTCATAGCCCAGGGGAGGTGGAGATAGACCGGAATCCTGGAACTCTGACCAGTCAGCCTAGTCAAATCCATAAGCGCCAGGAGCAACAAGAGATCTCATCTTAAAAATACACACACACACACACACACACACACATACACACACACTAAGATGTGAAGAACGATTGAAGATGTATAATGTGATTTCTGGCTCCCATAAGCACACACGTGTACTCACAAATAAAGTGCTTTTTTTCTGATTTTTTTTAAAAACTTTAACTTACTTGCTTGAGACAAGGTCCTACTGAATAGCCCTAGTTAGCCCGGAATTGGCTATGCAGACCAGGCTAGTCTTGAATTCACAGGCCCATCTGTTTGTCTCTCAAGTGCTGGGGTTAGGGTTGTGTACCACATGCCTGGCCTTTTTCTGGGTCTTAAATCTCCCAAGCCTTCCTTACAGAACCAAGAATTTTCAATGAGTCCATGTACATAATTTCTTTGTACTCAAGGAGGTCACAAAAGATGGAACTGTCCTGAGAGTTGTGGGTTCTCATGTGATGGGACCCTAATGGGGAGACATGAGGCTTGGCTGGCATCTGTTGGAGCTTCTTATGCTCAGTTTTAGAGTTAATGCTAACTGAAGTGACATCCAAAGTCACTGGGGCAGTGCCCAACATCTAGTCACCTTTGTGTCCTTCATTTTATTCCAGCCTTGTTCCACTGTTGGCTCCGAGCTCTTGTGTGTGGGGTTCCGAGCATTCCTGTGTCTTTTTGTTTGTTTGTTTGCTTGTTTTTGAGACAGGGTTTCTCTGTGTAGCTCTGGCTGTCCTGGAACTCACCCTGTAGACCAGGCTGGCCTCGAACTCAGAAATCTGCCTGCCTCTGGCTCCCCAAGTGCTGGGATTAAAGGCATGCGCCACCACCGTCCGGCGCATTCCTGTGTCTTGGAGCCTGTGCGAGGTGAGGTAGACTCTGTCCCTGTCCTCATAAACTTGTAACAGTGAGGCTTGATTCTGGAGTTCTTGCTGCCACACCATGTGTGAGAGTGGAAGTGAGTCCTTCATCCTGAGCAGCTAGATCTGGTGCCAGACCCCTCTGTGATGAGCTGTGAGATCCGAGGACATCAAGAGAGGGAGAAGATATTTCTCCGTGTGTGCAGCCCTGGATACCCTTAGATAGATGTACTTTGTGGGAGGCCTTTGCCGCCCTCCCTCTAGGCACCAGGATTAATGTACCACCTCCCCATTTCCCACTGTTATGGGCATCACCCCCCTCCCACCTATCATCAATTTGAGACATGTTCAGTGGAAGAATAGTCATCACAGCCAGGGGAGCAAACAGAAAGGCAAGATTGAAAAATCAGATGCCAGGAAGCCGTGGAATTGGCCAGAATCCTAACAGGGAGGACTGTGATAGGGTACAGGCCGCAGGGTTCATTTTATTTTAAGCCATCAGGTTAGAGTGTTGGTGCACACGAAGCATCTGGCATTTATTCTTGCTCTGGGGAAGAAGAAAGGGCAGAGTACAGAGGAGCAAGGCAGGAAAGGGGTTGTTGGTTATTGAATTACATCCATAGGTTTCTCTATAACTTGATCCCAACCTGGGATGGCCTGAGGGGAGCACCTCTTGCCTGGACAGACAATGGTAATGAAACTTTTGGGGTTTGTGTGTCATGATCCCCGTATCAAATGGTAGAATATCAAAGAAATAAGGAAGGATAGATGGATGGAAGGAAATACCAGACAGAGACACCACTTGGATAAATCAGGTGGACTTACTTAACTGACAGAATCTGAAGGAAGCCGACCAGTGAGAGGACACAGTTGAGCAGCAATCCTCTCCAATTTCGGGACCCCTAGATCTTTTCCAGTAGGCCCATAATAAAAGGACAGCATCTAGAGAGGGAACCCTCTCAGGCTCCTGGAAGATGGGATTCTCCTGTCTTTTTTTTTTCCTCTGAAAAACTGGAGCGGTTACGCCTGTGGGTTGGTGTTGATGTGGTCTGTGATCCGGTTCACCTGAATCAGATGCTCCTGACCCTCCCCAAGCTTACACAGTTGTCAGTAACATTACACAAGCAGCAGAGTTGACCCCTGTGGAGACATGGTCTTCCTTTATGGCTGTGTCTGCCCAACTCCCAGGACAGCTTTTATTGCATTCCGGCCCCTTGGTGCTGTAGAATCCAAGTGAGGCCTGGATCTTCTATAGGATTCTCTGCTGTATCAAATACTGACCAACCCTCAGGTCAGCTCAGTGGCTCTGCCACTTGGATTTAGTTCAGGCACCAAGGGATGGTCCCTGGCTGGCTCCCTGAACCCACCTGTGGTCGAGCCCTTCCAACATGTTTCCCGGAACCTGCTTTAGAACCTAGGAGCCTCGTTCTGGCCCATCGCAGCTGGGATGGTGGGACTCTGTTTGCTCAGCTTGGCCTCTCTCTCATGGCAGAGGCTGTTTTCAGCGAGAGATCATGCAGAGGGTCCTATGGCCATTAATAATTTGTTTTGAGAGAAGATCTAGTGTACCCTAGTTAGCTTTGAACTCAATATATATCTGGGGATGACCTTTTCTGAATTTCTGATCCTCCCGTTTCTACCTTCTGAATGCTGGGAATCTCAGGTGTGCACCAACACTTCCAATTTTAGGTGGTGCTGAGGGTCACATCCAGGACTTTGAGTATACTAGGAAAGCGCTCTAGCAACTGAACACACGTCCCTCCCTCAGTCCCTTTCTCTCCCTCCTCTCTCCCTCCCTCTCTCTGTCCCCACACTGTGGCCTTTGAACTCCGGGTGGTCCTCCTGCAGCAGTATCCCAGGTGTGAGATCTGAAGTCGGAGCTCCCATGCCTGACTTTCCTGCACCTCTGAGGTAGCCACCAAGTTCCGTTTGGAGCAGGGTAAGCTGTGGAGAGCCACAGCAGCCACGTTAATAATGCCCATGGTCTGCTGGGATGCTCTGTCTTTGCAAAGCACATTGACAGACTTTCTCTTCACCCTGAAGGAGGGGTGGGGCTGACAGTCCCGGCTCTGTGATTACAAAGTTGGAGAAGCTCTGGAAGCGAAAAGGTTTTGTGTAAGTTTGCAGCAAACTCATTTAGTGGCAAAAGCTGATGCGAGGCTATATTTATCCTGCTTTATTTTGCATATTCATATGTTTTGCTGCAAAAATATTAATGTGTTTGATTACAGAGTGCTGCCCTAGATGCCACTGGAGCTGGTAAACACAGGTCCCAATAAGCCTGACATCTGCACAGTTCTGATTTCTGAAGCTCCCAGGGGGTTTGCGTAAGGGATCATGGGCCAATATCAAGCTCCCCCGAGTTTTAGAGATAAGGAAAGATGGGAAGTGAGGAAGTGGCTTGCTGATGGTCACACAGCTATAAATGGGTAAGGGCAGGCACTCTGCTTGCCATCTGGTTCATGAGCCTTGGGCACCCTGCAGCAGTCCTTATAAGCACATGGACGGTGGTGTTCTGGCCCAGCTCCGTCTGACCTAGTCTTTAGGTACCAGTACCATCCCTAAACTGCCAGGGTTGGAGGCTTCAGCCATCTTCCTTGACGTCAGTTCTAAAGGTCAGGTGTCTCCAGGCTTTGCTTAGTAGCTATTTACAGCTACTATGTCATTCACAGATCTGCCCCAATCCTGTTCAAACCCGTTTCTGTTTCCAGGAAGTATCCTTTTTGGGATGGTGAATGATTGTGTTCCTAACTTCCTGGGCTCTTGGAAACCTGGTCTTTTGGAGAGGTCTGCGACTGTGTAAGGAAGTAAGATGGTTTGCCAGGGTGTGTCCAGCTGCTTTGGAAGCCAAGGCTATGAGTTACCTGTGTTGTGCCCCGCTTTCCATCCCAACTTTTCCTTCTAAGAGCACTTTGATGGTTGTCTTTTATTCCATGGTTTTGGAATCCCTATTACAGGATCAGACAGCCAAGATGGGATCAGTTTGATTTCTGTCTGTCTGCACTGACTTGTCTATTTTGGATTTAATTAATTAATTAATTATTTTGAGACAGGGTATCACTATATAGCCTTGGACTATGGCTGTTCGGGAACTCACTATGTAGACCAGGCTGGCCTTGAACTCACAGAGATATGCCTGCCTCTGCCTCCTAAATTATGAGATTAAAGGCATGTGCCACTATCCCCAGCTTGTTGACTTGTGTATTTTTTTTCACTTTGTAAACTTGCTCGTCATTATTGAGCTGTATGAGACCTGGAATGAACTCTTGACTTTCATAGATCTGCCTGCTGTAGGAAAATCCTAACGACTCTTTCAAGAAAGAGGTCTTATCCTAAGTGGCTAAGTTCAGACTCCACTTTTGATTTCTTGCTAATCTGGAAGGAAAGCATTCCAATTACTACATGCATGTGCCCGTGTTTGTGCGTGCATACACGCTTGCGTGCAAGCCTCTGTGTGTGTGTGCTCATGAGATGATTTTAAAACATACAACTGAAAGTTAAAGTCTAAGACTTAAGAGTCTTGCTAAATGAAGACGACAGGTGAAGAGAGGTTCTCGAATGTTCCACAATAACTAAAAGTTCTGTTTGGCATCTTAGGTGAAGCGGGTGGCTCCTCCATAGTTAATTTTGGTAGAGTGTCTACCTCCAACCCCGCGTCGTATACGTCTTATACACAGTGAATGTGCTTGTATTGACTCTGTGTCCCAAGGCTGATTTTCTCATTTACTGGCTGTGTGACTGGGGTTGTGGTTAGCCTTTCCAGGCTTGTCTGTTCACTTGTAAAAATGAGGATAACAGGACCTACTCAGGGGGTCGTTTCATTATAAGGAGCAATGTGTAAATATTTGCCACACATGGAAATAGCGCTCAATGCATGGTCTCCATAGGTGTCAGCCGTTTGGTAGCCTTTGTTACTGTGCAGAAGGACAAGCCCTACAGTACAGGTTCATGTGTCATTCCAACCCCTGCTTCTCCGAGACATTGTTCTCTGGCATAGTCTGTCCATGCCTTCACCTTCAGCACTGTAAAACTGCTGTGCTGTGCTGTGCTGTGTGTGCGCGTGTGCATGCGCGCAGTGTGCATCTCTGTCTTTCCTGAGAGGTAGACTGATGCACTCTGGTGTCCGGGTACACTTTGTCCCATTGACCCAGGGCCTTGTGAGCCATGCCAGTTCTTTAGATGTAGCTGGGCAGTGCTGCTGCTGCGGTCAGGCCCAAATGCGGAGCACGATGTGGTGTCTACTCTAGGTACACAGGGCTCAGTGTGTGGGGTTCTGTGGTGGAGGTGCAGTTGGCACACAGACTACCTTACTGCGGGCAGTCTTGGGCTGGGCTCACATGAACACTAGGTGCTGAGAGCTCTCTCTCCCTAGGCATCCTTCTGATAGTGGTTCAGGGACAGTGTTCAATGCTTGTCACATGTCAGCTTCTGTGCTGAGTGTTCTGCTTAGCTCCTAGCTGGCTTGTTGAAGGGGATGTCAGTCTCACGTTCCCAATGGCCAAGGAAAGCCCAAGAGGTTAGCGGACTTGTCCATGGTAAGCAGGAAAGGATGCCAGGACTCATTTTTCCTAAAGCTAAGGGACTAGCTCTGGTCTCTCATTCCTCCTGGTCGTTTCAGAGGCCAGTCACCTGCAGATGGAGTAGTAGACAGGTAGGTGTTCAGGGGCCCAGAACAGACGGATCCAGGAAACCCTGTGTCACATCTTACTGACAGAGCAACTGGCCTCCAGAGATAGAACCCTTTTTTATGCTGACTAGAAAACAGAAAACCAGAGAAGGGAGAGAAAAAGAAACTCATTTTCAAAAATAAAAATTCCGCATTGTTAATTCCAAGCCAGCAGAACCAGAAATCCCCCTTTTTACCGTTTCCCCTTAAAAGCCCCTGTGTCCTTATTATGCTGGCTCAGTCTGAAAAAAAAAAAAAAAAAAACAAAAAAAAAAACCATGCTTGGGTTTTGCCTATTCGAAGCTTAACTCTGCAGCTGTGGGGAGGGGCTCCAGCCCTTCCTTGTCGGCATGGAAACTTTGGCTAAAACTCCCCCAAATCCTGTTTGAATCTCAGTTCTGAACTCACGTTCCACTCTGACTCTGAGGCCTGACTCTCTTCAGTGTGCTCAGATTGTGTTCGGCATTACAGGAGGAAGCATCCAAGTTAGGTAAGAGGAAGGACTTCCCGAAACAGCAAGGCATTGCTGAGGTAATTTCTAAAAAGACCTGGTTACAGATATTTTGATGAAGAGGTAAAAACTCTAGTCCTGCCTAAGTTCTTTATAGTCAGTAGGAGTCCCGGTCTCCATAAAGACATGCAGCACACCCATCGCACATGCTAAAAATAAGATCCAAACTCCATCAGACCATTTTCTTTGCCCAGGACGGGATGGTAATATGCAGAAGCAAACACTGAGTTAGCCGGCAGCAGCAGGGATAGAGTAAGGAGTTGCCTACCTACCTTCCATTTCCCTTGTGACCCCAGCCTGATAGGTGAGCCACTGAGTCCCTAGTCATCCTCTCCTGGGCTAAGTGGATTAGCTGAGGTTGTGATCTTAATGCCATTAGGTCTGTTGGCACGACCCTCCTTGCCATCATGAGAAGCAGATCTGGCCTAACATAATGGCCCTCTGGGCAATCCATCAAGGCCGGAGTACCGGGGAAGCATTACTTACTAGTGTTAATTTGGGGGAGTCTTTTATGGTGACTGGGACAGAAGTGGAAGGATGGTTGGGAATTTATTTATTTAAGCCATTCAGCAGGTTAGCGGCTGCCAGGGGTCTATGGAGGCCACCCCCCTCCCCCATTTCTTCAAGGAGGGCCCCTCCCTAATCCCTGAAGCCCGGGCCTGATTACTTCCAGAGTTGGAGCCAGGACTTAGCAGGCTCTTGTTTCTCACTGAGGTGCCTTATTAGGAGCACCTGGCATCATAAGCCTCTAATGGAAACCAGCGTTCTCCTCCTGCGTGACCGGTGACAAGTCGCCCTGTCAGCCGGAGCTCGGCCGTGCGAGGAAGTTCTTATTAGCTTTATGGTCAGGAGGGCTTGTCCTGTTCAGGAAATGAATGTTGCTGCTAAAGGTCCTCCACCCTGACCCCGGCGGTGAAACCTGTGCGGGCCTGGGAGACCCACTCAGGATGCATGGGACTGTAGCCTTTCTCTGGTTCTCGTCACACGTAAAGAGGGATCACTGTGGTGTGGTGCAGCCTTGAACTTTTGATTTATGCAGTGAGGGTAACTTAACCCTTTCTGAGCCTCGAGGGCTGTGCAGTAATAAGACCCAGGATGCGTTTCCAGGCGTGTGTGAGAGTGTGTGTGTGTGTGTGTGTGTGTGTGTCCGTGCACGTGCGTGCCCATGTTTGTGTGTGCATGTGCACATGTATGTTTGTGCACCTGTGTGCATGTGTGAGTGCATTCCTGTGAGTGTGCACTTAATGTGTACACAGGTGTAGTTGGGAAAGGACACATCACATATCAATGGGCTGTTAATGGGAGGGAGTGTTTTAGGGTCTGTCTGTCTGTCTGTCTGTCTCTGTCTCCCTGCTCCATCCTTTTCTTCTAGATTTCCTACAATGGTTGGCTGCACAGTAGTGAGTGGAGAGAACATGGTGTTTGGAAATGAGAATAGGCTCTTCTAGAAGCTGTGTGGACAGGGCAGGCTTCCCAGCCCCTTGCTTCTGGGTCAGTGGGAGGAATTTAGGAGCATGCCGTGTGGCATGGTGGTGTCCCGGTCACACAACACAAACACATAGCCCCATGCAGGTGCTCACTGGCCCTGGGTTGTTGGTTTGAAAGAACACGCACCTCTCTTTAGTGTCTCCTTCGAGAAGTCAGATTAACAGAGTTGAGGAATAGTGAGTTTCTTTCAGAACATTAAATGCTCTCCCCTCCACCCCCCTCCACTCCCCATAGCTCCAAGTCCTTAAAGCAAGGCCTCTCTGGTTGTCACATGGCCCCTCCCTTGCCTGAGAGAATGTTTCTAAATTCGATTTTTGCCAAGAACAGTGGTGTCTGACCTCATTCTTAAGGGAAACTTTGTGCCTGCTTCTTTTTTTTTTTTTTGAGAAAAGATGTTTGTTAGTTGTCTGGCCAGTGGATGCTCTACTTGGTCACTGCTGGTTTAAAGTCCTCTGGTGACTAGGGAATATTGCACATTGAGGGGAGGCTGTGGAGTGTGGCCTAGAAAACAGGGGTCAGTACAGACACCTCCTTGGTAACCTCACCGATCTGTCTCTGTGTTTGTAGCATCGTTGATGGCAGCTCACAGAAAAATACAAATAAGTGCTCTTCAAGTTGTGGGGTTGGGGACAAAGAGAAATGACATATTGGTCAGCCAAGTTGGGTCCGTTAAGCTTAGGGTTTTGGAGACTGAGACATACGCCTGTTTTAGAGCCCACACACTGGAAGCAAACGGTTACTTCCTCTTAGACTTTTCTTCTTCCTTTATGCAGTGAAACTGCACATGTCTCCTGAGCAGTTCACGAGCAGCTCAGGGCTGGTAGAAGTTGCTTGAAGGGCGCCGGCCACATCGGGGATAGGAAACCCTCAATGTTGTCCTTTAAAATAATCTGCTAAACCCAGGCTCCACTAACATTTGTGAATCTGCCTCCCCGCGTCCATCCCCTTGCCCCTTGGCCTGAAGATGGTACTTAAATGCAATGGGAAGCTAAATCAAATGAATCTAAAAACACTTCTTGAAGTTCCTTATGGGAAAACTGACTGTGTCTGGGTTGGCTGTGGACTCTGTAGGGCTTCCAGCACAGTGGATTTGGGAGCCACCACTCCCTTTTCCATAATGATCTTATTTTACTTTCTGTGTCCTGACAGCTATATGAACGTGTTTGGTTTTTTTTTTCCCCCTCTCTTTTTGCCAAGTTGCAGATAAATACCACCTCCCTCAAGCCAGATTCAGTGGTGTGTGTGGGGTGCAGACCAGAACACATCTTGGCATTCCTTGTTGCAAAAGTGAAAAATATCTCTGTTTGTAGTTAATTTTAGTGGCAAGCAGATCATGTTAACTGGGTGTAATTACTTCCAGATATGGCCGAGGGTTTGTGTGTTGAGATGAAGGGTCTGGTAAGTGCTCACTTCCTGTGTAAATTAGCCTCTTCCATTCTGTCTTTCATTCTGGCCAGCCCTGGACTGTGTCATTCTCCCGCCCCCCCACACCCCCAGCCTGCAGCCCTGGGGGTGAGACTGCTTGCTCTGTCCTTCTGAGAGCAATTCTTTTGTCACTTGCAGACACTTGCCTTGCTGAGTTTACACTTGGAATGAGAAGGGTTTTAAATGGCCCTCACTGGTGTCTTGACTGCCTCTGTCCCACAGATGGGTCCTGAGAGTGTACCCTAGTCATACAGATTGCATCTTAGCAATCAGAACGTACGTGTGTGTGTGTGTGTGTGTGTGTGTACATACATGTGTGCATATGTATATATGAATGTGTTAGCCTTGGGTGCCTCAGGCACGATCCACATTGATTTTTTGGAGATAGAGTCTCTCAAGGCATGGAACTCACTGACTAGGTGGTCACCTCCCCAGTGCTGGAATTATAAGGGTCCATCACCACATCTACTGGGGTGCTTCTGATAGAACCCAAATCCCCACAGTTGTACAGCAAACACTCTTCCGAACCATCTCTGTACCCCCTTATTTTTAGTGGATTTTTTTTTGTGTCACCCACAACCCTCTCCTTTTGGAGGACCCCTCCCCCCACCCAGTCTGTCTGTCTGACAGGGTCTCACTGTGTATCTTCAGCTGTCCCGCGACTCACTGTGTAAACCAGGATGACTTCAAATTCATGCCTGCCTCTGCCTCCTGAGTGCCAGGGTTAAAGGTATGTGCCACCATGCCCAGCAGAACCTTATGGTCAGGAGTCTCTGGAAAATGCAGACAGACAGTGAAGATATAGCCAGAAACAGGGCTTATATGTCCCATGTGAAGCCGCTGATCTTGACCAAAGAGGGGGGACCCACATATGCACAGATCCCTGCCAGAAAAGGAGAAGACCCACCTGAGCAGTTTCTGCCGAGTTATCTGGGTCCCCAGGATTAGGAATGGAGGAAAAGGACATTCAACTCAAGTTCTCGTGAACTCTGCTTCTACTCGGTGGCCAGCATTCTTGGTGCTGTTAGCATAAGAGGTGACTGTTTGTCATCCTGCATCGGCTCTGCTGATAACCCTTGTGGTCCCTGGAACAATCTACTAGGAATAGATGGCTTGATAAGGGCCACCTTTCTCAGTGTGGGAAGATAAACTGTAGGGATCAGGTGAGGGGTGGTGATTTAGTTAGGTGGAGGCTGTCACATGGGGTACAGTTGCGGGGAAGAACTTGAAGGAAGAGACTGTGGTTGCCTTGGGTGGCTGCATTGATCTGGCGGTGTCCCAGTTTCCTGCCCTCACTTCTTTTCCCCCTGCTTCATGGAAACATTTAGAGACTCAAGTTTGTGTTCAAAGTGGGGTGGTATTGGCCATCTTTGCCTCTTCTGGCCTTTCCTTCTCTCAGTCTTAAAAGCTACTAAAATGATGTGCGCCTGAGTTCTTGTACCTATCCCCTGTTTGCTGTTCTTGCTGGAAGCAAGAGAGAAACTTCTGACCCCCTTACCTGGTCAATAAGCTGCCTGATACTCAAACACAAGAGTTTGAACTGGCTGCTAAAGGCAGGGACCCAGCTGATAGCTTTGTTTTGATATCCTTGTGGTGTTTGCAGATCACGGAGTGGGCTGTTTAGAGCAGGGGGTAGGTATCCTTGGGGGCAGACTGACTGCGAAGCACAAAGTCCAAGAGATGGAGAGATGAAACAATGCAGTCGCAGTCGGGCATTGGGCATGTGTGGAGGTGGGGGCGGGGCTGGGTTCCTCGATCAGAAGAGAGATTTTCTGGAAGGTGGTGGCAGTGTTAATTTTTAGTCACTGCTGAGCTGGTGGCGAGAATGTAGTCTGTAGAATGAGGTATGTATGAGGGTTGAGAAACCAGAAACTAAGATTTGCTAGCGGTGTAGCTGGACAAGCGGTGTACCTGGACAAGCTGCATAGCGTCTCGCTGCCTATGGCCTTGATGGTGTGTTATGTTTCAAATGCTCAGTGAAGGTGCTGACTGAACTGACGCTCTAGAATGATAGAGCTTTGAATGCTGCTCTTTTGGCCCAAGGAAGAGACCGTGACGAGAAGCAGTTGGAGTTGTGACTGAATGGTGTCAGCCCTGTGCAAGCAGCCATCAAGTTAGGTCATAGAGGATCATGGAAGTGCACCAGGAATGTAAGGGTCCCCACTTGGCCTGGGGCTAGGGCTCTGTTGATAAACGATTGCCTAGCACACAGAAGGCCCTGGTTTTGATACTGAGCTCTCCAAAAGCCCTAGTTCAGTGGTGCATGGCTGAAGTCCTAGTAGGTGAGACGTGGAAGAAGGAAGATAAGAAGCTCATACTCTGCTACTAGTTACATAGTGAGTTTGAGGCTAGCCTGGGCTACTTTAGATCTTGCCTCACAAACCAAAACAATATCCCCCAAAATAAGGAACAACCCTCCCACCAAAATTTAAACCAAAACCCCAAAACTAAAACAAACAAACAAAAAACCCCAAACAATAATACAGCAAGCAATCAACCAAATAAAGGTGTCTTTGCAGAAAACTAGCATTATAAAGAGATCATATTTATCATAAGAGTCTCTTGAACCCAGCAATGCTGCCACCACCCCTGATGTTTGGGACATCCGTAGAACTTGAAGTCTATTTTTGCCTTGCCTTTGGGAGGGCTAGCTTAGACTTTGGGAATTGATGGTCCTTGGAAATTTTGTGAGTAATCAACACTGTGGTAGGGGGCTTTCTGGGAAGGCAGGATCTGGAAGGGGCTCAACCCCGTAACTACTGACTTCACTTCACAGCTTAGGGAGTGGATGAGCCCTGGCCAAGACCTCTCTGATTAATGTATTGTTTTGGAATTTGTGGTTCATCCTCCTGTGAGTTTGGGTTCCTTGGAAGTCACATTGAATCACACACACACCCCTGCCCCAGACAGATAGACAGACAGACACAGACACACATACAGAGACACAGAGACACACAGACACATACAGACGGACAGACACACACACACCCCTACTTGCAACTTGGGCATCACCAAATAAAGATCAGAGTTGGGAAGAATGAATTAAAATTTAACTAAGGTATCGTAAGGCAGGTACAGAGCCTGGTTTGAATCCTGATTGCACCTTTAGGGAAGGTTCTAGAAGGCTAAGGAGCACACATGTTCAGATTCTAGGCTGATATCCAGCACAGACTCTATGTAGGGCCTCAGTTCTCTTTCCTAACAGTGTTAGGAGGTCAGGATGGGGGTTTGCTTCCTATCTGCAGTGGTGGAAACCAGCCCCTTCTGAACACGCCTTAGGCTGGTTGTTCTGCCTAACTCTGCAGTGACCCAGCAGTCCGGCTGGGCAGGGCCCGTGCTCAGCCTGTGTGCCCTCCCTTGCATTATTTATAGTAAACCCCATGAGCACAGAGTGCTAAAGCGGAAAGGTGAGTCACCCATTGAAACCATCGATGACATAAAAACAAGCAAAATGCTTACTGTGTGTTTTGTGCAGTATTTCAGGGCAGGTTGTGCTAATTTGAACACTCCTAAACTGGATCTGTGAAAGTGTACATGTATGGGGTGGGGGTGGGTGGGGTTAAAGTTCTGCCTGAGGGAAGCTGGTTATTGAAGATCTGCTTCCAAGTCTGCCCTCTGTCCTTGGCTGCCCTCAGATCCGTCTTCAGGTTCCAGAGGAGTGCTGGCTCCCTTGCTGTGGGTCGCCTGTGTCTCTGGAGAGTTACTGAGTGGCATGGGGGAAGGGGTTAGATTCTGCCTCATCTCTGTCCCTGTTCTTGCTTCCTGCTGAGGAAGGCACCTTCTGCTTTATATGGGGGTCACGCAGGTGTTTGGGGGTGACTAAGAGTTGTAAGGGTTGACAGGGTCTTTTGGAACTTTTATTTCAAAACGTTCATTTAGGGAGGAGTTATTGAGTTCTAGGGAGGCTCTGTGATTTACCGAAGACCACATAGCAAGCTAGTGGGCAAACTAGGACTAGAAAGTGGGGCTGTCACTCACTCTGTCCCTTCTAATTCCTTTTTTACAACCCTGCCAGGAACTGCCCAGGCCTGCTTCTCACTTCCTCTGTACTAGAATCTGACTTGAGAACAATTTCAGACCTTTGTCACTGAGCAGGAGTCCGGTGTGTTTTGGCAGAGGGTCTTGAGTTTGCCCCTCTCCCCAACCCCAGCCCCTGGGCTTCTTTTCTGTCAGCCTGAGTTGTCAAATGTCTGTCAAGTCTTTCGTTGGTCAGGGTAAGGTCTGTGTGGGGGGGCGGGGGTTGAGATGCTAAGACTGCCGAGACATGGGGCTTGCCCTTGAGCTTAGAATTTGATCAGAGTTAAAAGTATTTGGATATGCTGGGTGGTGATGGTACATGCCTTTAATACCAGCACTCCAGAGGCAGAGGCAGGTATATCTCTATGGTCTACAGAGCAAGTTCCAGGACAGCCAGGGGGACCCAGAGAAACCCTGTCTTGAAAAACCAAAAATAAAAGTACTTGGAGAATCTGTGTTGGAGTGGAAGGTAATGGAAGGACCACACAGGAGAGCCGTGTATAGCCAGATGAGTCAGCTTTCCACTGGAGATGCTGTAGTCAAGCTGCATTGAGTTCGTTTGTGATTAACACCAAGGTACACCTTGCAACAAAGTCGTGTGGGGTCTTGCCAATGGTGAGAGACGTTTCACCCAGTAATCCTACCCTGTAACTGTTGTATGATAAGGAGAGGCAGTCCCAGAATTCTGGGGAGAGTGGAATTTGAATGGGTTGTTGAAGGACGGGTTGAAATCAGGGTATGGTGGCTCACACCTGTAATCTCAGCATCCAGGAGTTTCAGTGGGAGGAGACCTGGGCTACTGAGTATAACTCTGTAGACCAGGTTGTCCTTGAACTCAGAGATCCTGCCTGCTTCTGCTTGCCAATTGCTGGATTAAAGGCATGTACTGCCATGTCTGGCGAGCAAAAGTAGGATTTAAAGATGAAAACAGAAAGTGGGGAACATGTGGTCAAACCCAGGAGACAATAGAAGAATCTCTCGTCTGCCAGGGTTGGGGGTCATTCATGCTGAAGCTGGGTGCGTGGGTTGGCATCCTCTGGGGTTGCTCTAAATGTTGGACCAGGGCTAGAGAAGCCAGAGAATGAAGAGAGTATCAGAGGAAACCCCTGGACACTCAGTAAACCCAAGATCAAATTCTGACCCTTGCAGACACTACGGCCAGAAGATCCCGTGTACTGTGGCCCCTCATCCGCTCAGTGGAGGACTCTGAGGATTTCAGGTTATGTCCTTAGCCTTAACCACATAGGGGAGGGAACAGTATAATTGTTCAGTAAATGTCACTGGTGCTCACTTCAGGCTATGTTCTGGGATATCTGGGAACCTAGGGAGGTGTTCGGAGAAGGGACCTGGCTAGGAACCCCACACTGATGTCACCTCCACTGAGCATGCCTTTAACTGTCCCTAGCTTCTTTCCTATCTTGTAGAGTTGGTCTGAGAAGGTGCTTTGAGGGTGACTGACAGTCTCTAAAGAGAGTTCCTCCCATCTGATTCTCTACCAGCGAAAGATAAACCCTCACCACCTCATCTCTCAGGGCAGAGAGCCAAGGAGCTCTGGGAAACAGGGGCTTCGGCCCGCAGGATCAGAGAAATGGCACTGTGACACTGGTCCCCAGACTGTTACTGGTCTCCTTGACTCTCTTTTAATAGCAATGTGAAGGCCCAAAGTTAGACTAACGGTCAAGCCTCGCTTCTCGCCTACGCTGACAGCAGGGCAGAGCTGGACGCTATCTCTCACAGCCCATTCCGGGCTGTGGTTGTCACACCATGCAATGTCTGTAAACCGACAGTGGCCAGGGGAGATAAGGGCCCCCGTTGTGTAATGAGAGCCGTGGGCTGTTTGCCCGATGGATCTGGCCCCTGGGTAACTGCTAACCTCAACGGAGGGGCTGCTGGCTTGGCAGAGCCCAGGCCCCCTCGCTGACTTGCCGGGGCCTTTTTGTGGTTGGATAAAGGAAGCTCATATAGGCTGCCTGCAGTGTGGAGGCCTGGCCCAAAGGGCTGGCAATACTCTCTTCTTTGTCTTTTTTGATGTTAGTGGTTGATGGAGAGAGAGAGAGAGAGAGAGAGAGAGAGAGAGAGAGAGAGAGAGAG
>NW_021628150.1:0-29513 GCF_004785775.1 Grammomys surdaster
CTTCTTTCTTTCTTTCTTTCTTTCTTTCTTTCTTTCTTTCTCTCCTTGTCTGATGTAATAGCACAGGTGCCAGTCCAGTTGCTTCGTATCACAGAATAGTGTTTTTAATTCATCAATGTTCTAGTTAATGTCTACCTCAGCACCTCCTCTTAGCCTAATTCCAGGAGGTTGCCCAATTTCGTTTCTTCAATTTTATTGGTTCTTTTGGTTGTTGTACAAATCACTCTCCGTGCCCTTGACTCCTCCCTCTCCCCACCCTTGACTCCCCCTTTCTCCTGTCTCTCCCCTCACCCACCCTCTCCTTCCCTCAGGTCCCCTCCCTCCTGTTAGCCCTATCTCTCCCCTCCCTTTGCCTTCACTTTCCTCCAGTCCAGATTGCTTTCTGTCCACTTGGAAGTGTGCGCGCGCCCCCGTTGCCGCTTACCCACACCTGCCTTCGTTCTGTGTAGTTTGATGCGTTTCTTGTAACTTCAGTGTTTCTGACAAGACTTTAAAACAAACAAAAAAAAATAATAAGGAAAAAAAATGAATTTACTGCTGCAGGTTTTTTTCTCCATGTGTCACTAAGTGAAGTTTGTGCCTTCTATAGCAAAGAGAATATTTTTTACACCCTACTAACAGTAGATTTTTTTGTAGTGAACATTTTTTGTATTTTTATTTATAAGTCTCATAAGAAAAATAGCAATGTTCAGTTGTATACCTTGAATCTGCAGTTAGAAGAGAATAAAGTTAATTCGGTTGTCTCTGGTTCCAAGTGTCCTTTTTTAAAAAAGTGTGCCTCAACCCCTTTCTTTCCTGTCCTGGGTGGGAACACGCTGGAGGAACTGGGATTTCTGCCTGAAGATGAAGGCAGAGAAGTGTTCATGTGTTAGCATAAGCCCTGACTTCTTTTACATCCTTAATGATTTGGTGTGCTCTGTGTGCACGGATGCACAGTACACACCAGAACATCTGCCTTGGTGCACATACAGCGGGTGGTCAGAGTACAACTTCTAGAAATCAGTTCTCTCCTTCCACCATGTAGGTTCTGGAGATCATATTCCAATCCTTGGTGGCATGTTCCTTTGCCCCAGAGCCATCTCAGCCCCAGATTCAGCATTTTTGCATGACACTTTAATGCTATGTTTAAAAGTCACAAACCCAAGGATTGAACTCGGGTCATTAGGCCTGGCAGCAAGGGTCTTGACCCACTGAACTATTTTACTAGATCCCATTCTTGCTTTTAAAATATTTTTGTTACATTTTATCGTCTCTCTGTATGCGCTCACCAAGCACCTGTAGAGGTTAGAAGACAACTCTAAAAGGTTGAGCTACTCGGGGCGGGAGTGGTTTTCCTGCACATATGTTATATGCACCCTATGTGTGTCTGCTGCCTGCCCTCTGAGGTGAGACGAGGTCTTCAGATGCCCTGGGACCAGGGTTAGAAATGGTTGTGAGCCATCAGGCAGGTGCTGGGAACCGAGCCTGGGTCCTCAGCAAGAGCAATAAGTGCCCTTAACCACTGAGCCATCTCTCCATCACAGAATACAACTTTTGGGAGTCAATTCTCTCTTTACATTTGAGTCCTGGGAATGGAACTCTGGCCCTCAGGCTTGGCAGCAGTCACCATCTCTCACTGAGCCATCTCATCAACCCAACAGCCTTGCTTTTGGGGGCTGTGGGTTGAGGAGCAGTGTTAAATACATGAATGTCACTTGACCTTGGGACAATGTACTAAGTGACATTTTCATTCAATAAAACTCTCGCATGAGTGATAGATTCTACACTGGGAATTCAGGAAGCAGCACTCCCGGAGATGTCATGCGGTTTTCAAAGTGTGTGGTGACTACTCGGTATCAGTACTCGGTGATCTAACCACGTGCAGACCAGATGCCAAAGGAGGCTGCTTTTCCCAGGCTTGAGGTCTGATCTCCGTCTTCATTTTGAAGCAAGCTTCAGAGTTGTCTCCACACAAAGCTTCCACAAGGAGGTCCTTGGTTGTGTGGCAGCCATGACCTGTGGCCAAGCTGGAGGTTTTGCTCAGTGGTATAGCACCTGCCCAACCCACAAAGCCTGGGGCTCCCTCTGGTTCCCTGCTGCAGGCTCATCTTCTGCTCTGCATCCAGTGTTGCTCAGATCCTGGATGCACAGCCTGACGACATGTCTGCCTTTCTTCTCCAGCGTCATCCGTCTTCCCACTGAGACCCAGATGAGACTCAACTCATGGCCACTGCTAAAACAATGCAGCCTGAGTCCCTGCACATCCACTGCCGTGTGTGTGTGTGTGTGTGTGTGTGTGTGTGTGTGTGTATGTGTGTGTGTGTGCGTGCCTGTGTTTCCAGTTTTTATTCTCCCAGGTCCTGGGTCTGCTGGCCCTCGGGTTGTTAAGCTGAGAGAGATACTGAAGTCACACTAACCCTAACAACCCTCCCAGGAAGGGGCCCAGCCCGGGGCAGTCAGCCTCCCATCCTCCAGAACCCTCGGTCCTCTGCTGGTCCTTCCTTTCTCTTTCCCTCATCTCCCACCCAGGTTTGCTTCTCTCTTTCTCACTCCTCCCTCCGTTTTCCCCCCATTATTCCCTCTCATTTTGGGGAGATTTGCCCTGTACCTCAGTCCCATGTCACGTTTCCCACTTCTTAAAAAAACAAACAAACAGTTCTTGGCCAAAGATGTATATATTTTGATTGAGATCTGCTCCCCTCAACCCTTGCCCCTCTCGGCCAGCCCCTCCCCCTCTGCACCCCGCCCCTCCCCCTCTGTACCCCACCCCTCCCTCAGGCCTCGGCTTTCTCTTGACAGATGGGAGGGCAGTGGGCACTCCCTCTTTAAAACAACATTTAATCGCCGTTTTCTGTTCTTGGACATCAAAGCTGGGGCTTAGGCACTGCACTGGGGTCCTGGCGGCGCGGGCTCTTGGGGAGAGGAGGTGGGTGAATAGGGGCTAGCTGAATGGGCTTTGTGTGACCGCCGGGGTCTGCCTGCTTTACATGCTCTTTGACCCAGATATGATCTCATGGAGAGAAAGGGGCCCGGCCAGGCCAGCCTGAGAACGCTCCTCCGAGGCCTGCCGCAGCCCCTCCTCCCTCCCTGGGCAGCGGGCCGCAGCTGCCCTCTGCCCCAGCCCACAGCATGGGCAACTGCCTCCAGGGCAGGCCACGCCAGGGGTGGGGGTGGGGCGGGGCACGAGGCTGAGGTCAGAAGAGAGGGGACAGGCAGCTGGACTGGAAAGATACCGTCCCAGGTTGGGTGGATAGGGATCATCCCACTGGTGCTCTCCGGCTTGGTTGGCTGGGAGCCTCCTCCACACACATACGACACCCCTGCTGTCCCTTTCTGTCTAGTGCTCTCTGTCACTACTGCCTAGGTTCTGGTACACCCTTGATGGCTCTCTTTTTAGTGGCTCTGAATGTCCCCCAGGGAGCAAAGCTGAAGCTCAGAGTTAACAGACGCCGGAAGACCCTCAAGAGTGTGGTTGGCCAAACAAAGAAGACGGAATCTAAGGGCTTCTCCATCCCGCCAGCACCTCCTCTCCCTCCACCCACAGCTACAGTGCCTTCCACTGGCTGCCAGCAGAGTCCCTCTGGCTTCAGCATCAATCCATCCTCCCTTCCCTCTTCCATCCTGTACTTTGCCTGCAGTGAATGTATCCCCCGCCCCCTTACAAAGAACATAACTTTTTTTTTTTTTTGAAGAGTCCCTGGTGGTTCTTCATTACTCCTAGAATAGGGTCCAAGCTCCCCAGTGAGACCTCAATGGCAGTCCCTGCTTGACACCCCAGTCTGTCCTTTAGATCCACCCCTACCTTGTTATGGTCAGTTTGTTTTCTAGGATGGTCTTAGGGACTCAGGGCCCTGTGCTCTGCAGCTCACCAGCTGAACATAACACAAAGCAAGCTTCCCGGTCCCCTCAGCTTCCCCCAGCTCTTGCTCCATCTCAAATGCTAGCTTTCTCAGGAGACCTTCCCTAGGTGCCCGAGACTGCATCAGGTGCCCTGCTATGCAGACTCTCCAACCTGCCGTTTGTCATGGTGCATTACTGTCATCTAAGCTGTCCACTGCTCCTGTCTCAACGAGACACCAAGTTTCTCGAGGTTAGGAACCATGTGTTCTATATCTGGGTGTTCCCAGAGCCTAACACTGCGCTTGGCAGGTGCCCAATAAATCTTTGCTGAATACATGGAAGGAAAATAGAGGGAAGAAGAGAGGCAATTAGCTCTCTGAAACGAAGGATGCAGTTGCCAAGGGTGAGGGAAGTGAGAAAGTAAGAAGAAGCCCCACACATGCCCACCTAGACATCTCCCCGTGACATCAAGAACTGGTATTCATCCTGCGGTGGGGTGGAGGGTTCCGTGTGGGCTCCTGTGTCCCTACTCCTGTGTTTGTATTTATTCCTAAGGTCACCCTAAAGGAAGAAGGCGTGGCAGGCTCAGGACAGTGGCATTTTATAGCTGGGGGCTACCTGCCTTGGGCCAGTCTAGGGTGAGATGTTTCCACGAAGACCGGAAGTCTTTGCCTCACAGGCAGGCCCCAGGTCTCTCTGTGCTCCAAGACCCAGAGCTACGCCTCTCCAGTTACTCCTCACCCAGAGTGCTGGCCACTGACTCCCCTAGGCTGCTTCCTTTGCACCCCAGGGATGCCTCAGTGAAAGTGAACTCTCATTTAAACCTGACTTGCAGCCCTGCGGCCCCCTGCAGAGCTAATTACCCTGTAGTTCCAAACTGATTGCTGTACACTAAGCTTAAACCCTCCTTTATTTATTTACTGACTACATTAATAGCAAAGCCAGGCGGTTTTCAGCTGCTCTTCACTGTACACCTTTGGCTGCTCCCTGTTGCCCATCTTCTCTAAGACCGACCTCGAGACCCCAAACTTACCACCCTAACTGAATTCCCTGGGCCAGACGATAGTGAGAGAATATGGTTTTGTCCACCTCCTACTCCTGATGTGCTGGGCTCCTTCTGTCTGACTCTTGGGCAGTGGGAGAGACAACAGGCAGAGTTCACCAACTGGAGGGGTGAGTGGGCCAGGGGGCGGGACACCTTTCATTTACAGAGCATGTAATAAATCTGCTTCCGTTCAGCAACACAGCTGAACTGACAACTGGCTTCTCTTTACAGGGGAGTAAACAGGCTCTCTCTCTCTCTCTCTCTCTCTCTCTCTCTCTCTCTCTCTCTCTCACACACACACACACACACACACACACACAGAGAGAGAGAGAGAGAGAGAGAGAGAGAGAGAGAGAGAGAGAGAGTCCTGTTAAGGGTAGCGCCTCCTCCTCCCCTCCATCCTCACTCAGGGTTGACAGATTTTTATCCCATCACCTGTTCCCACAGCACCCACCCCTTGACACCAGGAAGGAATCTTTCCATGTATTCAATCAAAACCCACAATCCCTCCGTGTTTGCTGCCCCACTCATGTACCTGGCCAGAATTTGCTGGAAACCAGGGAACATTCTGGAGGTACATTCCAGAGCAGGCCTAGGTCAGGTCTCCTTACCCTGGGGACTCGCACACCTGAGGAAGTCCTGCAAGGACAGTCAGCTACAGTACCCGTGACAAGGTACCGTGTCTCTTTCCCGTTCTGTGGTTCAGGAAGCTCACGGTTGCCACAGACACTGACAGTTTCTCTGGTGCCCTCGAGTCCTTGAGGCAACACTGGGTTGGTTCTAGCCATGAGATTCGGCAGTATTCTGAAGACCAGAAGGGCCTCAAAGAGACCTCAGGAGTCAAGCATTCAGCCTCTACTTTGATTCAGTGGCTGTCACATTGCACACCTCTGAGGAAAAGGGACAGTTGGGGTTTAGCAAGAACCTGGGATTCATAGTCAAAAGGACACTGTGTTTTGGGCCAGCTCTGCCATACTCTGTATGGCTTTGATAGTGTATTAAGACTCTCCAAGGTCCCCTCTTCTCAACTGTGAGATGGAACAGCATTTTTTTTAAGCCCATCTAGCCTTAGGCACTTGTTATGTCAACTGAGTAAGACCCTTAGATCAGCTTTCTAAAGACACCTGTGACAATGTAAGCTATAAGGGGATGGGCAGGCACTGGGTGGCCTGTATGGGGAGCTGGAGACATAGATGTCTCTTCTTAGACCAGAAGCCCCTTTGAGTGGCTTGAAATTACCAGAGCGCTTACTTGGAAGCATAAGTGGGACTCTGTCTCCACCTAGTGGATAGTGCCTGAAGGTGCGTCTACTGCTCAGGCATCTGGGCAGTGACTGAGGAATTACTGTCCTGGTTGAGTGAGGATGGGTAAGCAGAGACTGTGATTCACATGTATACCAGGGGAGAAACATAACTTGCTAAGGGGAGGTCAAAAGGATCTTTCCAGAAGTCCTCCTGAGCCACTATATCTTCACTTTTGACTTTTTCTCCTGGTGCATTCTTGGTGATCTAGATCCCAGTCCTCCCAAACCTCAGACACTAATTCATATTTAACTGTCACTTTACCCTGAGGTAAAGTTTACCAGACTCGGGCTGGAGAGATGGCTCAGTGGTTAAGAGTACTGACTGCACTTCCAGAGGTCATGAGTTCAAATCCCAGCAACCACATGGTGGCTCACAACCATCTGTAATGAGATCTGATGCCCTCTTGTGGGGTGTCTGAAGACAGCTACAGTGTATTCATATATAATAAATAAATAAATCTTTAAAAAAAAAAAAGTTTACCAGACTCAGATAAACTTCAGATCCTCGAAGCTTCTCTACCAAGAGAGACCCAGGCAGGCCAATGGGACCAAGCACGACCCCCAGGCCAGCTAATAAGACATGACAGGAGACTGTATATGGGAACAGTAGGGCAACCTATGTCCCTGTGTTCCAGAAGCTTCAGAAAACCTAGAAATGACATGAAGTGGCTGACGTCTTGACGTAGAACTGTTCCTCCAGGGCAATGCGTAAGCCTAGCGCTGTACAGCCCCTCCTCCCCTTGCCTATCTCTAGCTGGATTGGCTTCAGTTCTCTACACCTCTCTCTCACTTGGATACCTGAGTCCTCAGACCATGGGCCATCATGCCTCTTTCCCTTTGTCCCTTGGTACCTCTGGCCGCCTCGGACATTTGCATTAGAATGGGTTAGAAGATGTCTCTCAACATACTTCTAACTCTGACTCTGGTTAGCTCTACATAGCCTCAGAGAAAATCACTGGCTCCATATCACCTGTTAGTCCGCCGTCCCTTTCCTTTAAAGCAGCATTTGGTTTTTTAACTTCATACCTATTGGGGGTGGAAGTGAGAGGTCTTCAGGATAGAGTGAGCTTCTAGTGACCCCAGGTGGACAGAAGAGGAAATGCACACATGGCATCAGGCTGATGAGAAGTACTTGGGAAGGAAGGGAGTCACAGTGACAGAGGGAGGGTCCACGGGACCTCCCACACCTGACCTGAGAGGCACCGACCTGGCTCCCAGAAATCTCTTAATATAACCTCCCCTCTCTGCCCCAACCCGTCTTACACAGCAGAGCTTGATCTTCCCGTTAATTCTCTACAGAACAGCTGAGATCGGGCTGGGCCATCTAAATTAGATTTCTCTGATCTCAAAGAAAATAAAAAGCAAGAATCACATGGACAATGTAGCATGAAGCCCCAGAGAGTCTTGATGAGGGAAGGCCCCTGAATGCTGAGGGCTTCTGGGATATGGGGTGTATAAGGTAGGGTATCTGTGCTCTGTCAAAGGTCAACCCTTCCTCTTGAGCTTGACATCCCACAGTCTTAAGCTCCTGGCTCATGCATTTCTCTCTGAGGCCCCACATCTCCTTGAGCTGTTCATTCCCATAATTATAGAAACCAGTCTTTCTTTTTAATAGGATAGAGGATCTATTAGTTCTCTTGTTTCTCAGAAAACCCAAACATCTGGATTTTCTTGGAAAGTTGTCAGATTCTGAGAATTCATGAATCAGTAGCAGTGTCTACTCACATGTACTGATCCTGGGTTTCCCCACATTACTCTATAGGCTATCCTGGGCTTGGCCTGAGTTTCTTGTTATTCCATGAGTGAGTTATGCTGAATGTTTTAGCCTCTGCCTACCACAGGACTACATCTTTCTCTCCTGAGGCTTGAAAGCTGTTTGAATGTTAAATGTCCCTCCCGGGCTCATGTGTTTGAAGCCTAGACAGCCAGCAGGTGGTGCTGTTTTAGAAACTTGTGGAACCTTTAGGGGGTGGCACTTTGCTGGAGGAAGGAAGTCACTAAGAGAAGGCTTCGAGGTGTCATATTTCACCCCACTGTAGTACATTCTCCACTCCTTCCCTGCAGTCTTAAATTGTTGCTTTCATAGAGATGTTTTCCTTACCGTAATCGATTACAACCTCTCTTAAGCCATGCACAAGATTCTAGGAAAGGTCCTAAGAAATGTGGCCACACTCTACCTCTCTGACCCACTTCCTTCCATCATCCTTTTACCATGGTGCCCAGCTCCATCTGTTTCAAGGACAGGGCAAGTGTTCCATGAAGCATCCTCCACCCCACCCTTTGCCAAGACGTATGTATGGCTCCCTCCTTCACATGCAATTCAGGTCTCAGCTCACCTATGCCTGACCATTCCATCCCAAATTTGCTATTCATACCATGTACCACCATCTGACACCATCCTCTTGTGTGTGTGTGTTTACGGCCCTGCTGGCCTTCTTTGTACCGTATGCTTGCTTATAAAATATGCTTGCCACACAACTGTTATTACAACCAGTGCTAATGTCTATGTAATATCATCATTTGTCAAGTGTTATCTTAGGTCTCTATGTTTTTCTCATTAGAGTATTATATATTAGTTGTTAATTATACAAAATAGTGGCCAGAGAAATGGCTCCTCAGGTAAAGGTACCTATCGCCAAGGCTGATGACCTGAGTTTGATCCGTTGCCCCACCCCCACCCCCCCATGGTGAGAGAAGAGAACAGATTCCCACAAGATGTTTTTTGACTCTACCTCCCACACTAAGTATATAAATAAATAAATAAATGTTAAAATGTGCACATAACTGTACAAAACACAATGGCTTTTACTACGGTAGTTCTGCATGTACATATTACAGTTTGTGCTGGTTATTTTTTCTTGCTATACCAACACATCTAACACGAGCAACTCAAAAAGAAGGAAGCGTTTATTTTGGCTCATGGTTTGAGGGTGCAGTCCGTCATGGTGAGTCTCATGAGGTACTGAGAGTGTGAGACAGATAACCACATGGCATCAGAGTCTGGAAGCAGAGGCAGGCCAAGGCATGCAGCTGGCTTTCTTCTTTGTATTCAGTCCAGACCCTCAGTTCATGAGTCAGTGCTGCCTATGTTCAGGTGGGTCTTCCCTGCTCAGCTAAACCTTTGTGTAAACATACCATAGACCAGGAGGTGTGTTTCCATGGTGATCTTAAGGCCCATTAAGCGGATGGTGAAGCCTTAACCATCATAGCTTTGATTGTATCCCCCCTCCCAATCCCATCACCCTCTCATGTCTTAAGCCTTTATTGGAAGCACTTTAAAATGAAAACTTTCAAAGACACTCAGAAGCTGAAAGAATAAAATAATGAACACATCATGAAGCCCATGTAGATTCAAGATGACAAAGACTTTGTCAGCCCTGCTCTGTCTTCCTCTGGGTCGTGATTCTTGGTTTCTGTTTAAGTATATAAATAGTTAATATCCCAGCCACCATGTTGTTTTTCTTCTACGTACTTCCACAGATTAATATTTTAGAATGAGTTTTCACCTGGACATGGTGACACAGACCCTTAATCCCCAGCACTGGGGAAGTAGAGGCAAATGGATTTCTGTGAGTTCAAGGCCAGCCTGGTCCTCTTGGAATCTTTTACAGTCAAGGCTACATAGTGAGACTGCCTGAAAGAAATAAAAAGAAATGAAAGCTTTCATCCATAATGGCCATGTTGTTTAGTCACTTTGAAAGATTAAGAATGAGGGGCTGAAGAGATGGATAAGAACACTGGCTGTTCTTGCAGAAGACCTGGGTTTAATTCTTAGCATCCACATGGTAGCTTACAGCTGTCTGCAGCTCTAGGTCCAAGATCTGATGCTCTCTTCTGGCCTCTGTGGGCACTGCATGCTTATGGTACACACACATTCATGCAGGCAAACATTCATACACATAAAACAAATATAGCTAAATCTTTTTAAAGATTAGGAAAAATTTCCCAATAGCTTTACATAGTGTCTGTTCAGATTTTCATAATTGTCTTAAAAATAACTTTTTGAAGTTTATTTGTTTTATTAAAGGGCCAAACTAGGTCCACACATTGCGTGGGTTTGCATTTTTTTCTGAAGAAAGTTGTTGACTTGCTGAAGGCAGATGTGAGTCTTAGAAAGCTCACACTAGGGATGGTTGTGGGAATAGTATCTGGGGAGATCCTAAGGAATGCAGTCACCTGGGTGACCCAGCTTTGGGACAGCAGAATGGGGATAACTGGCCTCTGTGAGACGTGGAAGCTTTGAAATAACCAATGGCCTCGCTCCCTTTTACAGGGTCACTGAGGTGAGGGCAATCTCACAGGACAGCTAATTGCTCCCCTTGTCTCAGTCCTTTGGCTGGCTACTCCCAAATGGATGGAGCATCTGTACCGCCCTCCTATTTGTCTACACATTTGCCTCTTTGTCTTGCATCTTCTGGAGCTTATGGGAGAGGATCAATCTCCACGCAGCATTTACTGTGACTCCCAGACCCACTGCTCAACAAAGCTCAGAGTATTGCTGTACTGATTCAAAACACACCAGAACACACTTTTATGTCTCTGTATTAGCGACTTTTCTTGTTGCTGTTACAAATACCTACAAAGGCTATTCAAAGAAGGAAGGGAGGGAAGGTGTAGCTTGGTTTATAGTTCCAGGGGCCGTGACTCATTATGGCGGGAAAGTTATGGCAGCAGAGATCTGCCATCAGGAAGCAGACAGTGATGAAGGAGGTACTTAGCTCATGATTCATTCAGTCCAGGACCCCAGTCCACAGGACAGTGCTACCCACAGTTAGGACGGGCCTTCCTTTCTTAGTTAAACATTTCTAGAAGCACCCAGAGGTACGTTTACCTGGTGACTCTAAATCCATCTGCGTGGACAGCGAAGATCAACCATCACAGACGCGTTGGATTCTTATTCTGTGACCTGCCCTGAACCTGTTCTAAATTAACTATTGAGAAGGCAAGCAAGTAACTTTGGCAGGCCAAGTTGTACCAGGACCACATTTGCTGTTTGTCCTATGCTATCTTAGAGCTCTTGGGCTCAGGACATAAACATGTCTTAATGGGTGCATTACGCTGACCACGAGAGAAGAGAAAATCAAGGGTCTGGAAGACACAGGTGTGAACTCTGGGTAAGGAAGACTGGCCTGCACGGCGTAGAGTCTCCCTGGGACTCTTCATTTCTTTCTGTAGCTCTGAGCTCCTGCCTGCCTTTTCTCAGTACTAGAAAAGCATTCTTTAGTAGTTCTTATCACAAAGGTTTACCCAACACAGGAGCGCAGCATTTATTTACCTGAAAATTTATTTACCTCTCAACTTTGAAGAGTGTTCTTATTGGATATAGACTTCTGAGCTGATATGGTTTTTAGTTTTGTTTTATTTTGTCTAGGGTGTCTGCCTTTGTTTCCCAAACTCCGATGTGTCTGGTGGGAACTCAGTGATTCCCATTCCCTGTCTCCTCCACAGAGCCACACCCTTTCTCTCGGGTTGGGTTCACAGTTTTCAAAAGTTTCAGTCTGCTGTGCTCAGGTGTCAGCTTCCTCAGCTGGAGTCTGGCTGAGCCGCCTGGGTCCAGGGGTTCTTCATGTATCGACCAAATCTTAAGAGCTTCTAATGCTTGTGTCTTGTGGTTTTCTCCCCCTCCCCTTTACTACAGGAAGTCTAACCCTAAGTATGCTACACACTTTTATATTTTCCCACAGATTACTAGCACTCTGTTTATTGCGTTTTGGTATAATTTTTCTCTTTCCTCTGATTGCATAATCTCTCTTTTTATTGATTTTTTTCAGCACACCGTGTTATATTTCACACGTGATCACCATACTTCTTCCTCCCTGTAGTTTACTTCCTCTACGTCCCCTTTCTACTCCGATATCATGTATATGCTTTTTAAAGTCTCGATTCCTTGTATAAGAGGAAACAGGGTATTTGTCTTTTTGAGCCTGGCTCATGGCTGAATAGGATGCTCTCCACTTTCCTTCTTTCTCAGCAAACGGCACCATTTCTGTCTTCTGTACGTCTGAGTAAAAACTCCATAGCTGTAAATTTCTCATTCTTTATCCTTCTGATTGGATACTCTCTGTATTTCTGTTTCCAAGTTTACGGATTCTTGTTTTGTCGCCTTCAGCCTGCTGTTAATGTCATATTGCAAACTCTTCATCTCAGACATTTGATTTCTATTCTACCACTTCTTTAAAATAAGATTTTAAAAAGACTTTTTCTGTCAAAATTTTCTTTTCATGGCTCATTAAAATCACCTTTTCTCTAACTCCTTGAACACATTCATAATGGCTTCAAAGTCCTGGTCCATTAAGTTCAGCATCTAAAAGTCTATTTCCACGGAGACCTTGTCATTTTACCGATAGCACTTTCCTGTTGCTTGACATGTTTAGTGTTTTTATTCCTGGAGGCTGGGAATTGCCAGAGCTATGGTATAAGATGTCTGGATTGTGCTGTTAACTCATTAGAAAGAATAACAACTTTCCTTCTCCAAACTGGGTTGGGTCAGTATTTTCATCAGAGGAACAGAAAGCAAACTAGATCAGAGGGTCTGGGGAGATTGCTCAGCAGGTAGAAACATTCAATACGTGTTTTAGTGTGGTTTCTGTTGCTGGGCTCAAACACCAGGACCAAAAGCAAAGTTGAGGGAACAAAGGACTTATTTGGTTTACAAGTCATAGTCCATTGAGGGAAGCTAAGGCAGGAACTCGATGCAGGATCTGAAATAGAGACCATGGAGGAATGCTATTTACTGGCTCACTTTCTGTGACTCAGTCAGCTTACTTTCTTACCCCAGGGTGGCACTGCTCACAATGTGATGGTTCCTCCCACATCCATCATTAATCAAGCCCAAAAGCCAATCTCATGGAGTTGATTTCCTAAGATTCCTTCTTCCCGGGTAACCCTAATTTGTGTGAAGTTGACAAAAACTAACCACACAATGCAAAGACATAAAGATCTGAACTCAGATTTCCAGAATCAGATAAAAAGCCAACTCCCAGGCCAGCCAGCTGAGAGCAGAAGAGACACAAAGGCTTCTGGCAGTGCTGGCTACCAGCCTTACTAAACACTTCACATACAGCTCAGATTCAGGGGTGATTCACCTGTCTCAGAGGAATAAAGCTGTGAGCAAGAGAAGACACCCAACATTCTCTTCTGCCCTCCATGGGAGTTCATGGATGTACATATATGTCCATAATGTACACACATATGTATATACTGCACACATATACACACTACAGACAGACCCACACACACACAGACATACGGGCGTGTGTACTAGAAAAACAGCCAAAACACCAGGAGGAACCCTCTGTTGCAGATTAAGTTACTTCCTTCTAAAATGACTTGTTAAGTGTTAGCCTCCTGCTTCAGAATGTGACCTTTACAGGGGCAATTAAGTTAAAACACGGGCATTAGGGTGGGTCCAACCCAGTATGACTGATTCCCGGATAGAAGCAAGAGATTGAAACCCAGAGACGCACACAAGGAGAATGACACGTGAGGGAGGATGTGCTGCTGCAGCCACAGGAAACGTCCAAGACATCCAGAGAGCACAGGAGCTAGGGGAGAGTGAGGCACGCTCCATAGCGCATACAGTGCTATACAGATAGTTACTGCCTAGGATGTACTGACATGGAGAGAGGTCTGCACATGCTCAGTCCAACGCCTTCCGCTGCAAATGTCTCTAACACCTACAGGTCTAGATTCAGAGGGCTGAGCTGTAGCTCCTTGCCCCCCCACCCCCGCCATGGGGGTAGGGGCGGGGTTCTCAGTTCACATCTTAAACACCTGCCCCTTCCGTCCCCACTTTCAGGAAAAACACCATTTCCAACTGTGAATGCCACTTCCTGCGTCTCCTCGTACATTTGACTTGTTTTGGCACCCGTCCTTGCTTTTCCCTCTCCTGTCAAAATATTTAGTGTTTCTCTGTCAAAACCTCATCCACTTTTAGCTACCACCCTGTGTCTTTCACAGCCAGGCTTGTTTTTTTTTTTTTTTTTTGCAAGCTTGTTTTCACTCCCTGTCTACACCCCCTCTCACCTCAGCTCACTCTGGCTTCTGTTCTCTGGCTTTACTTATGTATATCTGCCACTTCTGATCACGATTAATTCTGCCCTTGTGCTTTCCTTAAGTCTATTACTATTTTAGTAACGTCTTCATTTGGATGCTTAACTCATCTGTTAATGTCTTTTCCTGTTTACTAAGTATTTAAGGCTGTGAATTTTCCTTTCTTTAAATCATGCTGGACTCCCCCCTTTCCACCCCACCCCCACCCCCACCCCAGGGATAGTTCCTGTTTGTTTAGTTTTGTTTCCTCTTCGATCTGAGTGTTCAGGTGAAAATTATCATAATTTTGGGTAGCCGATTCCCTTGTTTTCTGATTTTGACATCAATATTATTCTGTAGCACTTTGGTCTGAGGAAATACTGGATTATTTTTAATTTAGGGGACTTTTTGGGATCTGTCTGTGGTTTTCTGTACAGCTGAGTATAATGGCTGTTCTGTTGTTAGCTTGAAGGGAAAGGAGATATTCTGATTCTAGATTATAAAGCTCCCTGTGTTAATTCATTAAATTTGTATTAACTATGTACTTTTTAGTGTGTGTGTGTGTGTGTGTGTGTGTGTGTGTGTGAGAGAGAGAGAGAGAGAGAGAGAGAGAGAGAGAGAGAGAGAGGGAGAGGGAGAGAGAGTATGCTGGTGCAAGAATACATGCATGCCTATGCAGAAGTCAGCGCAGGGCTCTGAGAATCTTCCTCTACCTCTGTCCACTTTACTGCCTTGAGACAGCCTCCTCATCTAAACCATAGCTTGCCTTTTGGGTCAGGTTGGCTAGCCAGTGAATTCTCAGAGTCTGCCGGTCCTAGTCTGATAGTGCTGGAGGTACAGGCATGAGTAGGCGTGCCTGGATTATTTTATGTGAGTGTTGCAGATGAGCTCAGGTCCTCATGCTTACAGAACATGGGCTCTTACCAACTGAGACATCTCCTTGCATGGTTTTGTTTCCTGTACCCCCAGCAATTTAGGGAAGCATGGGCAGAGGAAACCTCTACTTTCCCTGCTGGGTTGACTCTACTTAGTACTAGAACAAAAGAGATGCTTTTGTGACTGTTCAATAACTCAGCACACCATGAGGAGAGGATGGGAGACTCACTCCTCTTGTCCTTGAGTAAGTGTAGCAGTCTGGTGCTGACTTAACAAAAGGCCCCACTTGGGCACCCTTACCAAGAACGTTTTGTTTTCTCACAGTCTGGAGGTTGTAAATCCAAGATCGGAGTCGTGGTTCCCTGGGTTTCTCCCATGCCATCTCTCCTTGGCTTGTGAGTGGCTGCCATGTGACTGTGTCTTCTCACGGACTCGTCTCTCTGTCCCTATCTGCTCTTTTTTCTGCCCCCCACATCTGTATGTGTACATCCCATGTGTGTCTCTCTCCTCCTTACAATGATGCTATGATGCTGGTCCTCTTAGATCAGGGTCCTATCCTTAGGACAAAGGCTCTGTCTATAAATACTCACATAGGTGGTTTGATCTTCAGTAGTTAAAAAATTTGTGGGCAATATCAGTCTGTAATAATGGGGGATGGAAATAGGAAGCAGAAAGAGAGATAAGCTTCTCATCAAGGTGGTGGTGGTGACTCTAAATTAGATCTCACATCTCTATCTGTTTAAATGGGCTCTTGAAGAACAAATTCAGTTCAGCCACAAGGTGAATATGCCTTACACCACATCTGTTTCCGGCTCAGAGCTCTCTGTCTCTGAGTCCTAGACCTGAGTCAGATTTCTATTAGGGTTATTTAGCCTTAAGTCGAGCATGCTCAGAACCAAACTCATCACTGCTCATCCCCACACACCCTTTACGGACACCTATTCTGCCTGTGCCCCCAGTCCTATCAGTATCTATCACTGGTCTGGGACAGAAGCCAACAGATTGTGTAGGGAGGTGTGGTTCAGTAAGTAGTAAGTATTAATACCTAACTTGGGACTCGGTAGAGTGCTTGCTTAGCAAGTACAAGGGCTGGGTTCAGCCTCCAGCATCACAGAAACATCAAATGAGGCGGTGCACACCTGTGCTCTCAGATGGGGGGGGGCACAGGGACATTCTAAACTACAGAGCAGTTTGAAGCTAGTCTAAGATACAGGAGTCCTCACCTCAAAAGTAAAACCAAAAACCTAATCAAAGCATCTTCATCTTCTCTCTGGTACCCATGGGTTTATTGGACACCAGGCAAGCTACTTAAATGATTCAAAAGCTTTCTATAGAAGAACAATAAGAGGAGAGGAGGAGATTAGGGCTCTGACCTAAAAGCCAACACCACCGAAAAGCCTGGGAGCAGAGGAGGGAAGTGCAGGGATCTATTGGAGGTGACTAGACAGGAGAGGTGACAGAAACAAGTAGCTACAGAATGGAGGGCTGCTTCGTCCTTCACTCAAGTATTTAGGGGTGGGACTTGGGTTGTGGTTGGATTCCTGAGGGTAGTTTGATCAGGAAGGCTCCCGAGGATCAGGCTGGCCTTCTATGAAGCTCCACTGCTTTTGATGGCTCACTCACACAGTAGCTGATATCTTGCAGGAGAGTTTTGAATTCACAGTAGGTATCTGCCTGGATTCCATGCTTGGCCAGAATCCCTAGGGAGGCAGATTCCATCATTTCTTCTTGAAATGCTGCTTGTTAAAAGCGTTGGTCTTTTTCAGCACAGGTGAGGTTTGAGGGGAGAGTAGAGAACCATGCCGTTTTAAAATGAGATCATCATTCCCTTCAACCAGCACAGACTGGAGTGTGGGGCTGGAAAGGTGTGATGGTTGGTTTTAATTGTCAAATCAACACAATCTAGAATCACCTGAGAGAAAGACCTCTGAGAGCATCCCTGAGGTATAGTCTTAATTATGTCATTGGTATGGGAAGACCAGCCCACTGTCTATGGCGCCGTTCCAGGGGCTGGGGATTCTGGAGTGTGTTGGAGAAACCAAGCTGAGAACTAGTTAGTGCGCATGTGTTCATTCATTGACACCTGGTCTTGACTATGGCTGCTTCCGGTTCCAGCTGCTTCCGGTTCCTGCCACCTTGACTCCCCCGCAGTGATGGACTGGAACATGGAGCTGTCAACTAAAATGAGTCCTCTCCCCCTTGACTTGCTTTGGTGGACATTTTATTACAGTAGCAGAAAATGACACTACAAAGTTACTGGCAAGAACTGGTCACCTTCGGAGTGTAGATCTCCCTGAAGGAAGATAGTCGCTGCCCCTGACATACTCGGTGGGAGACCCTGAACGCCCCTAAGTTTCTAAAGTCAGATGGTCCTGAGTGGGCTTATTTGCTCTTCGTCTCCAGCAGAGGAAGCTACAGGGCATCAGGAAGTGTAGGGAGCCTCCTCCTGGCCTTTATGGTCTTTACCGTTCTGCTTGGTTGTCCCTGTGACTAGTGAGAGTGTCATTCAGATTTGTCCCTAGAGGAGGGATGGCTAGAGCATTAAAATCAAATAACGGACATTGTCTTAGTCGGCTTCAATTGTCAACTTGGTTGGGGAGTTGCTGATCAGATGGACATATGGGCATATCTGTTGGAAATGTTGTTATGTGGCCCTGGGCTAATCATGAGCCAGACAGCAAGTCAGAGAGCGAGCCAGCAAGCGGCAGTCCTCTGTGGTCCCTGCCTTGTCCTCCCACGGTGACGGACTGTGACCTGGGAGTGTAAGTTAAAGTAAATTCTTTCCTCCCCTAAATTGCTTTTGGCTGGAGTGTTTTATCACAGCGACAAAACGGAAATGACAGGTGTCTTTCCACAATTCCCAGAAGAAGACGAAAATCCAGTATACGTCTCCAATTAAAAATGTCCTGCAATCGCATTTTCTAATATCTTTGATGCCTGCATCAATTTATTTATTATTATAATACCTTCCCCCCCTCCACCCTCCAGATGAAACAAATGAACAGGGTGCAAATAGCAACTAGTGGCATGCCAAGTTCAATAGCCCATTCTCCTTCCTGGATCTGTGGGCACGCGGCTCTGATCCCGAAACACACATACATCAGAGCAGCGCCGAGTCATGCTTCCTGTTTGCAAAACTATTCATAATTTGTTTATTAGAACTACAGAGACAAGTAGTTCCTGGTGTGTTCCAAAAAGGACCAAGACTTCCAGGCGCTCTGCCATCTGAAGACGTTTAAGAAGCAGTTAATTGCTCAGACATCAGATGGCAAAAGCCTGCAGGTAGGCAGATGGGTTCAGGCAAGAGAATCACTGCCCCACTGAACAATAGGTTAGAGGCTGGGCCAGAGGCAGGATTATAACAAGACCCATGGGTCCTGGCAGTCGTCTCTCCTCATGTCCTTTTTATCTTGTGAGTCTCTTACTGGGATCCAAATGGTGCTGCAATTTGATGTCAATTCTGGTTGCTGAAAGTGCTGTTTGAGCAGGCCCCACACTTTCCATCTGGACCCCACTCTGCCAAGGAAGGTTCTGGAAATACAGCTGGTACTTAATGCATGTTCATTGGCTTTTGGAGCATTATATGATCTCGAAGGGACCACTTGGCAGTGCAGAATGAAGAGAGTAGGGAGCCAGTGACCTCATGAGAGCAAGCCTGTTCTTTCCTCCAGGGTACCCATTTCCACACACTTTCTCTGCCCTCAGCATCCACATTGAGTCCTGAGTGGTGCCTAGGGCTGTGAGTCCATATGAAATCCCTTGTTCACTCTCCACTGCCAACTCCAGCCAGTCTCGAGCTGGGTTAGATGGTGTCTTAGTTAGAATTTTAGTACTATGAACAGACACCATGACCCAAACAGCTCTTATAAGGACACTATTTAATTAGGGATGGCTTATAGGTTCAGAGGTTCAGTCCGTTATCTTCAACGTAGGAGTATGGCAGCATCCAGCCAGGCATGATGCAGGAGGAGCTGAGAGTCCTACATCTTGTTCTGAAGGTTGCTAGAAGAAGAAGACTGGCTTCCAGCCAGCTAGGACAAGGGTCTTAAAGTGACACACCTCCTCCAACAAGGCCATACCTCCTAATAGTGCCACTTCCTGGGCTAAGCATATTCAAGCCACCACATTCCACTCCCAGGGCCCCATAGGCTTGTTCAAACCCATTAGTCTATGGGGGCCATATCTAGCAATAGCATAATATATTTGGTCCAACTTCCAAAGTCCCATAGTCTATAACAGTCTCAACCATGATAAAAGTCCAAAAGTTCAAAGCCTCTTCTGAGATTCATCCAATCACTTAACTGTAATCCCCAAAGCAAGACAGAGAACCAGCTGGGTAAACTCCAAACTCGGCATTTCCATGTCTGACGTCAAAGCAGTCTTCAGATCTCCAACTCATTTTTCATCTTTGTTGACTGCAACAAACTTCTTTCTCCTGAGCTTGATTCCACTTCCTGTTAGCAGCTTGCCTCAGCAGATAACCCATGGCTCTGGCATCTCTAACATTTTGTGGTCTCCAAGGCAACTTCAATGTTACAGCTTCAGTGTCTAGGATCCACGCATCATCTTCTGGGCTCCTCTAAAGGGCTTGGGTCACTTCTTCAGCTCTGCCCTCTGTAGCTATAGGCTCTGGCTGACTCCACTGTTGCTGCTGTTCTTGGTGGCCATTTCATGGTACTGTCATCTCCAATATGCTGGGGTCTTCTGCTGCAACTAGGCTTCATCAATAGCCTCTCATAGGCTCTCTTCATGGTGCCAAACCTCAACTTCTTTGCATGACCCTTTCAATCCCGGGCTGTCAATTGCAACTAAGGTTGCATCTCTACCAGTGACCTTCTCTGGCATCTCACAGTGACAAACCTCAGCTACTCTTCATGACCCCTTCATATCTTCAAAACCAGTACCACTTGGATGATTCTTACACAATACCAAGTCTAGCTGAAGCATGAGGTACAACCTTGGCTATCTCTGGAACACAGCTTCTCTGTGATCTCAGAAAACACTTCCCAGAAGATTTTACCTCAGTGATGATAGTCTCCTCTTAATCACCACTAATTTCTTAGCTCCAGCTAACCAGCATCAGTTGCCCCAGTAATCCTTTCTATCCTTGACTCTAAAGTCAGAGCCACATGGCCAGCCAAAGCTGCCAAATTCTGCTGCTTGCTGAGGCTGGAACATGACCCCCTCTTATTCTATCTTTATGTTTCCAACTCCCTCACTGTCTAAGCCTGGCTGTCCTGGAACTTACTCTGTAAATTGACCTTGAACTCAGGGATGTGTATGACTCTGTCTCCTGAATGCTGGGATTATGGACTTAAACTTTTTTCTACTTGGAATTTGCTCTATACTAGGTTGGCCTTGAACTCAGAGATCTCCTTGCGTCTGTCTCCTGGGAATAAAGGTGTGTACCACGATGCTTGGACCTAAGCTTAGTTGGGTGGGATCTTGTTCCAAAGCCACCACTCTCTAAATCTGTTTATCTCCTTGAACATAGGATTCAGCTCCATTTCACTTGCTGGTGCCCCTTTATTACCATACATTTCATATTTTTTTCTTTCTCAGCTTGCTCCTTTGCATTAAAATGTTCTTCATAGATGGTTCAGTGGTTAAGAGCACTGACTGCTCTCCCAGAGATCCTGAGTTCAATTCCCAGCAACCACATGGTGTCTAACAACCATCTGTAATGGAACTCAATGCCCTCTTCTGGTGTGTCTGAAGACAGCGGCAGTGTACTCATTCATATACATAAAATAAATAAATCTTTTTAAAAAAATATTGAACTTTAGTAATCACACAACAGAATTTATACCAGGCTATTTTCACACTTCCTTTGTCAAAGCAATTAATTTAAATCTTTTCATCTTAGCCTCAGGCAGACTCTGAACAATGGCAAAAGCAGCCATGTTCTTCACCAAATTATCACAAAACAGTCTCTAGGCCACATACTAACATTCTTCTCTATTGAAACCTCTTGGGTCAGTAGGTCTAAACAGCTCAAATCACCCTCAACACTACTGACTTCCATATTCCTACTAGGATGGCCACTTAAAGTATCCCATGACTTTCCAAATCCCAAGTCCAAAAATCTACATTCTTCCAAACAAAAGCATGGCCAGGTCTATCACAGCAATACCCCACTCCTGGTACCAACTTCTGTCTTAGTTAGGGTTTTTATTGCTGTGAACAGACACCATGACCAGGCAACTCTTATAAGGACAACATTTAATTGGGGCTGGCTTACAGGAGCATGACAATCTCCAGGCAGGCATGGTGCAGGAGGAGATGAGAGTGCTCCATCATTATCTGAAGGCCTCTAGGAGAAGTCTGGTTTCCAGGAAGCTACAATGAGGGTCTTAAAGCCCACACCCACAGTGACACACTTCCTCCAACGAGACCACACCTTCTAATAGTGCCATTCCCTGGGCCAAGCATATACAAACCACCACAGATTGGCTAAAGCCTTCGGGGAAATGTGCTCCTCCAAGCCTAGCATTGGTTCTGAGAGTTTAAAATTGATGAATAGGAAGTGTTCCCTCTAGGTTCTTGTGTTTGAATATTCGATCTCCAGTACTACCAGCACTGTTGGAGGAAGTTGCTGGCCCTTTGGGAGGCAGGACCTATGTAGAGGGAGTAGGTTATCAGGTTATCTCCTGGCCTTGCTGCCATGTATTTTCTACTATTTGGTCTGAGGAGATAGAGTGTGAACAAAGCGCTCTTACACCCCTGCAGTCACAGCCACAGCTGCTCCTGGTACCCTCTCCTTCACGATGCGTTGTATCCACTTATCCATGAGGTCAAAGAAGTCCTCCTCAGCATTGTGTGGGGTTCACCTTTAGTTTCCTCCTTGGCTCTGTGATCTCCAGAGGGTGTGACATCAATATCTCAGAAGCTTACTTTCCTCTTCCTTAAGATGGAAACAACAGCAGTGCTGGCTAGTTTTTGTGAGCTATAGTCATCTGAGGGGAGGGAGCCTCAACAGAGAAATCACCTCTATACGATCAAGCTGTAGACAAGCCACAAGCCGGTGGGGCATTTTTTGTTAATTGGTAATATGGGAGGGTCAGCTCACTAAGGATGGTGTTACCCCTGGGCTGGTGATCCTGGGTGCTATAACAAGTTAGGCTGAGCAAGCCATGACTAGAAAGCTGGTAAGCTGCACCCCTCCATGGATCAGGTTTCTGCCAGGATTTCCCCAAATGGTGGACTATGATATGGAAACATAAGCAAAATTAACCCTTTCCTCTCTCACGTGCTCTCCTTCTCCTCTTCTCTCTCCATGACCCCTTTCTCTCTTTCTCTTCCCTCTCCCCTCTTTCTCCATCCTCATTGAAATAAACCTGACTTTATATATTTAAAAATCAATCAATCAATCAATCAATCAATCAATCAACCCTTTCCTCCCCAAGTTGCTTTTGCTCATGGTGTTTTATTGCAGCAATGACAGCGACCCTCTATGATATTATGAAAATGAAGGAACCCAGATTGGGCACACAAAGAAAGCGAACCTAATCCAGCAAAGCAGCTTCTTTTTGCAGGAAGGGTGATCCATGATCCAAACCAGGATAGAGAGCATGCATGGACAAGATGGCCTCTGTCTTACTTGGCTGTTCCTCACTGGGTGAGGTTCAATCTCATACTAGGTTAATTTGGAAAGCAGGGCTATAGAGGGAGTATGGGTTATGGGAAGCCTGGGAAGTGAGGAAGCACGCACACTGCCTTTAACCTGGTTTTGAGGAAAGACTGACTTTCTCACACCCATAAGGACACATTGATGGTAGACACATACACAATGCTGTGTATAAAGATCGGGGCTCGCCTTATGTCTGTGTATGAATCAGGAATACTGAGGAGCGCTAGTATAGCTGTTGCACAGCCTTAATCCCAGCACGCAGGAAGCAGAGGCAGGTAGATCTCCGATGTTCAAGGCCAGTCTGGTCTACAGAGTGAGTTGGAAAATAGATGGGGTTACACAGGTTCAGATTTCAGAGAAGGGCAGACATCGAGGGAGGTAGCTGGGAGCACCGAGCTCCAGAGTGACCACAGGCCATTGGTCAGTATTTACTCAGCTTCTGACATTTTCCAGGCACGAAGACTGAGAATGAGTGAGTAGTAACTGTCACCACTGTCCTCTCTGGGCTGCCAGGAACTTTTAGCAGCCATGCTGCAGGAATGCGAGCACAGACAGGCCTAAGTTGAGGAGACAAGGGGTGCTTTTCACAGAAGCAGTTTCAGCAGACCCTTGGGCTAAGAGCAGGTACTGGGCTATGGGCAGGCAGTGTGGTGGACGTGGAGGTAGGCACTGGGATCTGAGGCACCAAAGACGGAAGAAACAGTGTAGCTTAGGGGGAAGCCATAGACAGGTTGAAGACATGTATGGGGACTTGATGAGGAAATGTCACAGAGTTCTCATACAGAGAGACCAGGAAGCAGTGTTAACTTGTGCCAGCACTGGCTTGTCAGACTCACGTCTGAAGACTGAGTTCTGTCTGACAGCAGCAGGACATAACCTCCTACATCCTTCTTTAGTTCCCTATACAGCAACATGAAGGGACTCTGGCCAGCCCCAGCGTGATAAACATGGCTCTGATAGGCCTTGCCCTTTACTTATTCCCTCAGCCTTGAAAAAACAAACAAACAAACAAACAACCACAAAAAACAAAAAACCTCTTAGATTCCATTCCTAAAGCTAGTCACCAAGGTCTATTTCTTTATTTCTTTATTTGGCTACTGTCCCCTCCTGAGGCTGACCACCAAAGTCCAACTCTCAAAGTATTGAAGTCCAGCAATCGAAAGCTGCCTTTTGGCTGCCCTAATTAACCTGTCCAATCAAAATCAAACACCTCATCTTATCTCGGAGGGTTTCCTCTTTACCTTTATAAATGACCATTTGCCTATGAGCCACATCTGTGTCCCCTCTATCCAGAGATAGTACTTTGTCCTCTGGGTCAAATACCCCTTGCCCCTCTCCCTTCTTCTCTTCCCCTTGTCCTCTATCTCCTGTCTGTCTCTTATTCCCTCCCCTTTGTCCCTCTGGGGCAAATGAATCTCCTTTGTACTGAGAACTTGGTCTTGGGGTGTCTTGTACCCAATTCTAGTCCCTTTAACACCCATTTTGCCTGGGCGATCTATGTTACAGGGACATGACAGAGTCACACACATGTACGTGGATACTAGTAGGCCACTTGCCTTCCCTTTGTTCTGGGACGACTCTTGTCAAAGAAGCACAGGTGTGCCTACTGCATAAGGCCCTGCCTTCATTCTAGTTGGGAGGGAAAGATATGGCAGATAATAACAAATAAAGGATGATGCTTTTATGTGAGAATCCACAAAAAAAGAATAGGCAGAGCAGTACCACAGGGGATAACGGAGGCTGGGGAAGGCTGTGAACTGGGGATTGGTAGAAACACATCAGAACTTGAGCTCCCGTAAGGCAGACAGCAGGAGGACAGGGTCCATATACCTGGTGATGAGCACAAGCCTCACTCTGTAGTAGAACTCCTCGAAAGTAGAACAGGAATTGCTTCTGGAATTCAGGTATGTGCTGGCTCATGCCTGCAAGCCCACCATTGAGGAAGCTGAGGCAAGAGGATTTCAATGATTTTAAAGCCTGCTTCTTGGCTAGATGGCAAATACCAGACCAACCTGGTCTGGATTCTCAAGGAGTCCAAAGAGAGCAGGGAGGGGCCCTAGAGAGATGGCTCAGCAGCTCAGAGTGCTTTCTGTTCTTGCAGATGACCTGGGTTCAGACATCCATATTAAACAGCTCATGACTGCCTGTAACTCCAGTTCTAGAGGACCTGATACCATCTTCTGGCCTCTACAGATACACATGCAGTGCAAATAAACTCATGAACACACACACACACACACACACACACACACACACACACTTTTAAAAGAAAAGAAAAAACGCTTCTCTGAGCAGGATCTGTAAGTAGAACGGAGCTGCTCACAGGATGGACCAGTCTGAGACCCCACAGAGAAGTTGCCTTTTAACTTGTCAACCTTCTCTTCTTCCCTTCAGGTTACCCCTTGAATATCCATCTCTAATTGTGGATACTGGCCTGTAAGGTGCTTTTTCTTCTGGTCATAACAGAATGCTGCTTGGACTTTGCCCTGTAGCCATGACAACCAGAGCAGTACACTCCAGAGGTAGCCAGGTCTCTGGTAATGATCATGGAACCACTGATACTCCCTAGGGAGGGTCAGAAGATGCTCTCTCGCATTTCAGCTCTTACTCCCTCCCCTATACCCAAGGGAACTTGTGGGGATGCTAAAGAATACAGAAGGGAAAGGTGGATCAAAGGTTGACTCCATGATCCAGCCTCCATGAAATCAACATCCATGATGAGTTGGGACTTTTGTGATGATGAAGCTGTTTGGAGCCACCTACTCTCCGGTAAGTAACCCCCTACCTGTGCTCTGCAGGAAAGGCCAAAACAAAAAACAAACAAACAAACAAACCAAATCAACCAACCAACCAAACAAAATCCAGCAACACTGGGCTCACTAAGTTGGATTTTGGTGAAATCATATTTTGATCTTCCACCGATGCTCTTCTGGAGAGTCTGGACATGGATTTACATCTTTCCAGGAAAACTATTAAGAAACAATGCCCTTGGGAGGCTGAGTTGTGTTCTTACAGCATGGTTCTCAGACCAGTGGGACCAGATCTGGAGTTGTCTTGGTTTTTCTTTCTCTGGGCACAAGGGGGCAGCAGAGCTCTGAGGTTAGCAGGCTAGTGGCTAGGAAGATTCTTTCTCCCTCCTTCCTTTGCTAGACCACTGCCTGCTTAATGCCTCTTGTCCTCCTAGATCCCAAGCCCTGAATGGGATAATCAGGAAGAGGAGGGGTGTAGGCAGCGCGGAACATCGTCCTTCACTTGAGCATGTGCAGTATGTATTCCCCTGCCTCCACAGCAGACACTAAGGCCCAGGAAATCTCATCTCCTGCTAGAAATGTATCCTGGACATAAAGATACCAGAGCACGGTCATACCAGATGACCTTTGCAAGAGAAAGTTTTTTTCAGCCAAAGACCATGGAGTTGGGGCAAGATGGTCAAGCCCAGTGGGCAGGGCATACCCAGGCCATTCTATTCTGCAGTTATTAAGGCCAGAGCAAGTGTGCTGTCCTTTGTGAGGGATGGAAAGTCCAGTGGTGGTTGGTGGTGGGAAGGTTCAGGCAAGGAGCCAGACAGTATGAGCAAGAGATTAAAGTCAAGAAATCATGTGGTTGCCGAGAGAGTTCCAGTTCAAAGAGGCAAGCCCTTAGTGTTGCAACCAAGAATAGACTCGTATGCCACGAGCTGGCTATGCACCTCTTTGGCCAGTTGAAAGGGCTTTCCAAATAACTTGGTACATTTCCATGTGTGCTTTTGGAGAGCTGACTCTGCAGGCGAGGGGCAGCAGGGATTGGAGGTTGGGAAGGAGAATTGGAGGCCAGGAAATGGATTTTAAAGGGATCTTTTTTCTTGTGTGGGTGGTGCTTCCATTTCCCTGTGACTGAATAAGGGATTCTTTTGCAAACTGTGAACCAGCAGAGAAACTGATGAAGGAGACTGAACGGATTAGAGATGCCTGTGCCTCATTCAAAAGAAACACAGTTTCAGAAGCAAATATTGGAAGCGAAAAAAAAAAAAAAAACCAACCTGCTTAATTAGGGTCCATCAAAATGAGGTTCCTGATGGAGTCTAACTGGGTAGGCAGACAGGTCAAAGGAAGTACTTGCAACAGATACAACTCAGTGGTTGGATCCCAGCTAGAAGAGACAGAGACAGAGAAGGTCTGCAAGTTCCAACAGCAACAAGATAAGCAAAGACCAAAAGACTGAGGGAGTGACTAGGAAGTTTACAGAGGAGATTTCCACAGCCAGCAAGAATGGATTTTTGGCAGCGAGTATTTAACTTTCACCAGTTTTCTTCACTTGTGAGAAGGGACTGGAAGAAGGGCAGAGTACAGCCAGACCAGCTCCCAACCTCCTTGTCCTAAGGGATCAGTGAATGACTTTGCTGGGTCCAGATTCTGCGTAACCTTCTGATCCAGCTCCATTTTCTCTCCTTCACTATGTCCCCAACTCTGGGATCCTAGCTGATCAAAGAGCTACCCAAGAGAAGAGATCTGAGTGTGGAATGACCACAGGCTGCCTTCCAAGCCTCTACCCACTCACTGGGAGGAACAGAAATGAGCACTTATTTTGTGAAGCCCATAGTCTGTGGGGTTCATCGTATTGTTTAGTTTAACTCATTGACATGCAGGTTTAGCTGCAGTCAAACTTCTCAGAGAAAAGCAAAAACATTAAAGTATACATAGATTATGTTAAGAATAGAGGCTGGGGAAGTGTAGCGATGTAGCATCTGGTAGGGATATACTCTCTATGCCTGGACCACACGCTGCCCAACTCTACTTGTCCTTGGGGGTAGGACATGAGGTGTCATGGGGATCAACAGCACAGAGTCCGGGAGCAGGTGAGAAACCCTGCACTAAGTTCATCTGAAAGCGGCTGCAAGCTCCTTTAATGCCTTCTACCTGGGCCCCACTGGTCCCAAGAAAGCATCTCTTTCAAACAGCAGTTCTCGATTGGCTGGCATTGTTTGGGCAGCAATCCTTGGACTCTCAGGCAGTCTTCAATTAGGTCCTCCTGGAAGAGTTGTCTTTGCAGCCACACACACACACACACACACACACACACACACACCCTTGTTTATGCAGAGGCGGCCACCCCCATTCCTCCTACAGGGATGTTGACTGGAATGGTCTGACTGGGGTAATCTGGTGGGTACATTAGGGTTCATCATTTTCTGTTCCATTAACCTGCCTCATGTAAATGCCTACTTGGGTCTATGCAGAGAAGATATGGATGTCTGTAGACTCATTGCTTTGAGACCTGGGAGACAATCTGAGTGTCCGTGACTGGAGGACTGGATAGATGGATAGACAGTACAAATCATGGGAGCCTCACAGTGATGAGAAGCTACTGCCCTGTGCATGGAGAGACAAAAAAACATAGTGTGGGTGCCTACGAGATGGCCAGTGGGTAAAGCAGGGTATCAAGCATGATAACCTGAGTTTGACTTCTGGGACCCACAGGGTAGAAGGAGAGAAATGACATTTTCAAGTTGACCTCTGACCTCCATACTAGTTCTAGCTACATATCCATCCATACATAATACATACAAATGCCCCACGGTGAATAGTGTATTAAAAATTTTGAATCTGTTTCTCTCTATATGTATATTAAACATCTCAGAACGACTGCCTATCTGCGTCAGAATGGAATAGGATGGGATAAAGAAAAAAATCAAATGGCTGGGTTTCCCTCCATTCTGCAGTTTCTTTGTTCACTAGTTCTCTGACTCGGCTTTGCACTATAATTACAGGTATCCATCTCTGAGGCTTGGCTTTCTTTACAGAACCTGATTCCCAGCAAGTTATTTTGTCTGTCCTTATTTTTTAAGCTCATATTCAGCCTTCAGTGCTTTTTCTGATTTAATAGGCATTTTCATTTAATCATCTGACCTCATTTTTTTTTTCAGAAACAAAACAATAAAAGAAGAACAGCAAGATAAAAATCCAACCTTGGTCCTGACATCTTCTACTCAGATTATAAAACTGTTTGCTTTTGACCCAGACGGTACATAGAGGGAGAAAACGCTGAGACAGCATTGCGTTTGTCAGCATCCGTAGGAACGGGACAGATGTTCCCAACAGGTATCATCAGTAATTAGCAGGAAGTAAGACAGAAAGCACTGGAACAGGGGCTGCGGCTGGTTGGTAGAATGCTTGTCTGGCATACCTGAAGTTCTGGGTTCCATCCTGAGCACAGCATGAAGCCAGGTGCCCTGGCACTCATCTGTAATCCCAGTGCTTAGGAGGCATGAACATGAAGAGAGGTTCAAGGTCAGCTACAGAGCAAATTTGAGGCCAGCTTAGGCTATACAAGACCATCTCAGAAAGAAGGAAGGAAGAAGAGAAGAAAAGAAAAAGTGTGTGTGTGTGTGTGTGTGTGTGTGTCTGTCCAGGTGTATACATGTGCATGTATATACATGTACTTGTGCCTGTGTGTGTCTGAATATGTGTGTGTATGTATGTATGTGCATATGTGTGTGTAATGTGTATGCATATGTATGCATGTGTGTGCACATGTGTATGTATTATAGTATATGTGTGTATGTGTGCATGTGTGTGTGTATAGTATGTGTGTGTATGTGTATGTAGTGTATGTGTGAACTTGTTTGTGTATGTGTGCATGTGTGTATGTGTACATGTGTGTAAATGTGTATAATGTATGTGCCTGTGTGTATATGTGAGTATGTGTGTGTATGTATGCATGTGCATATGTGTGTGTGGTGTGTATGCATATGTGTGCATGTGTGTGTATGTATGTATAGTATGTGTGTGTATGTGTGCATGTGTTCATGTGTGTATAGTATGTGTGTGTAT
>NW_021628151.1:0-27368 GCF_004785775.1 Grammomys surdaster
CTCAGAAATCCGCCTGCCTCTGCCTCCCAAGTGCTGGGATTAAAGGCGTGCGCCACCACTGCCCGGCAGGAAACAACTTTTAAAAGTCAGTTCTCTCCCTCCATGTGGAGCCTGGAGATAGGACTCAGGTCATCAGGGTTGACAGCCAGTGCCTTTGCCTGTTGAGCCTTTTCCTTGGTCCCCGACAATTTCCATTTGAAGAATAACTCCATAAACTCAGCCCTGGAAGTGTGGCTGGAAGCCGAGGGTTCGTGTACTCTCCTGGCTTGCCTTCTCTCCCTGGGTCGGGGTAAATGAAGCTGTGGTGAGGAAATGGCAGTGATTCACTCCGAGCATCTTAGGAGGTGATTCTGTCATTGTGTGAGTGTGCTTACACAGACCAAGACAGCACTAATGACATTACCAGGTTGATGACCGTTTCACAGACACTATCTTATGGGAACACTGTCATATATATGGCCCACTATTGACCAAAATGTAGCTATAATGCACCTAAGCATATTCTATTTTAAGGACTCAGGAGGCCAGACCTTGTTTTGCAAACAGACAATAGTAACCATAGGTGTAGCCAGTAGTGGGGAAAGAAAGTGGTTTTCATACATTTCTTTATTATTAGGAAAGAAATGTTGAATAAGACAATTTAAGAGAAGGTGGCACCACTGGCACCTCCAAGAATTGTGAGCTTCTCCTTATACCCTTCCAGGTTTTATCCATAGCTATGGCACTTCCTCTGTTAAAGACCTGCCTTGTCCTGCACCCTGCCCCCTGGCTGGCATGGAAGTGGCTAAGTAAGCCATACCAGCCTCAAACACACATAGAGCCTCTGTCTCCTGAGTGCTTGGATTAAAGGTACATGCCGCCACTTCTGGCTTTATTTCTTTATTCTGAGACAACAATTCATAATATGACTCTAGCTGGCATGAAATTTGCTTTTGTAGACCAGGCTGACTTCAAATTCACAGAGATCTACCTGTCTCTGCTTTGCCAAGAGCTGGGATTAAAGGGATTAAGTGCCAGCAGCCACCATGCCCAGCCCTGCTAATCTTTTTAAAGATTTATTTTTAGTTTGAATTATGTACATATGTGTGTGCCGGTGCATGGGTGTGTTATATGTGAGTGTCTGAAGAGAGCTAAGAAGAGGGGGCTTCTGGAGGAAGAGTTACAGGCAGTTGTGAGCTGCTCCATGTGAGTGGAATGGGATTCTGGGTCTCTGCAGGAGTAGCAAACATGTTTTCTTTCTTACAAAAAGATTTATTCATTTTTATTTTATGTGTGTGAATGTTTGTGTGCATGTATGTCTGTATACCATGTATATGTCTGATGGTCATAGAGGTCAAAGACTAAAGTAATGGATCCCCTGGAACTGGAGTTATAGGCAATTGAGCGCTGCCATGTGCATGCTGGGAACCAAACCTAGGTCTTCTGGAGGACCAGCCAGTGCTACTCAGCACTGAGGCATCTCTCCAGAGCCTTGGAATCAACATCTGCAAGGGTAAATTGGAGAGTGAAATGGCTGCCTAGTGAGAGTTGAACATCTAAAAAATGTGACATGCTTCCCTTCTTCCCTGGTTCCCAGCAAAGTAACAGAGAGTTTTGTTTGTTTTAAAGGCCCCATTTCCCCCAATGAAAACTTGGGGGTTAATTTTCAGCGTGGTGCCTGGGGACTGAGCGGTGGGGCTCTCATTACCTATAATGGGAGTCATACCAATTCCCTCTGTGCATGCTATATGGAAAATGCACCCCTCGGTAGCTACAAAATTTTGGTTTTGAAATTGAGGCTGTCTTTTTTCAACACAAAGCAGATTTCTAGAAACACCCAAAGCTATCCGGTATTGGCCTGAGGCCCGTGTGAGTTTGTGTGTAAGGAAGAAAACACTTTTCTGTGCATGTATAGCCCCTCTTCGAACAGCAACATTAAAACATTGCACCTTGTAGCTGACGGCAGTAGTTGCTGGATCTCACCCCAAAGCTTTGTGGAGAACCCTATAAACCTGGCACACAGTTTGTGACACCCAGTGAAATGCTGCACTTTCCCATAATAACCTGAGCCCTGCTGCCTGTCATTAAGGGACCTCTCTTATTAAACATCTCTTTTTTTAAATGGCTGCCATCATCTGGTCCCAGTGTACATTAAATCCCATTATAATTATAAACACACTTTACCATACCATCCCTTGCAGATCTCATCCACACTGCCTACCCCCTCAGGGCATCTTTGCACTAATAACAGCTCAGATTTGCTATTTGAGTTGACAACATTAGGCCCCCAACATCATTTGCAATATTCTGGATAGAGAAAGGAAAGAAAACACTTTCTTGTCCTCAATCACAAAGATCTTGGGGGTCAGAGTGACCCCAAAGCTGCTGAAGCTAAAAAAAAAATCCCTCCTTTGTTCCTCTTTGGAATGTTCTCTAGCCAGGCACATTGGTCCATGGAGGTTATACAGTGGGACCCTGTCTCAGCCACCCAATGGTTCCCATAGATGCCGGTGAGGGCATCCTGGGCAGCTAGAAAAGATGCTGAAGTTTGCAGTCTCCACCGTTCAGTGCCTCATGATGGAAGAAAGGTGATGGAAATGATCTGACTGACTTTCCTGAGCCTAAAGTACCAGAACATACAGGTCACCTCAATACTTTGCTCTTTGATTTTTGGAAGTGTGTCTCACGACATCGTTCCACTTAATTCACTTACAAAATGCAGAATAGGTGTGCACACCACACTTAGTGTATGCGGTGGTGAGGAATCAAACCCAGAACTTGATGTTTGCTAATCAAGAACTCTGTGTAGTAAACTGTATCCTCAGCCCAAAGACTCGAGACTCGCCATTCACAAGCAAGTAAAACACTCAAGCTCTTGAGCGTCTTTTAGATGTCTTACTGTCATTCAAACCTCTCTTTCAATAGTCTGAGATCCAGGGGAAGGAAACAAAGTGCAGGAAGCCTTATATAACAGTCAGAGTCACTTTGGCTGGTGCGCTGCTAAGGAGCCCTGTCCTCAACAGAGGGAGAAAAGGAAACTAAAAGCTCCTGTTTGTTTCTTTGGTTCCTGTTGGGAACCAAAGGTAGTCTAGCCATGAAGAACCGAGCTGTGCTATTACACGTTGTGATTCAAAGCATCATGTTGGATTCGAACAGTCTCTGAGCTCAGGTTTCTTATCTCCCCAAATGAGGATGGTCATGAAATGCCAACAGGGTTGTTAGAAGGATTAACTAAAACAAGACAGGGAGCAGGGAACGCTCTGCATGAATTATTACTCCCACCACCTCCTTCTTACATGTTTCTCTCAGACTGGATATACTCTTCCACTAGCTGAGCTTAGAGAGACTCCGTGGCTGGGAGGTACGTAGGGAAAAGAGGAGATGAAGGAATGAGGGGTCTGTGGTGGGGTTCTGCCCAATGGTTGGTCAGCTCACCTCTGTCTTTGCTTCTAGCATGACTAAGACTGAGGCTTCTTGTATTTTGTCAGAAAAGCGTAAATCAAGGTTCTATGTTTTGTTTTGTTTTTGAGAGAAGGTCTCACTTGGGTACCTGGTACTGGCCTCTAATTCTCGGTTTGACTTGTTACTGTTTCCATAGTCCTGGGGTAAAAAGAAAGTACTACCACATCCAGTGGTCTTTTGCCTTTTTAGGAGCTGATTTTTTCCAGTTTCTCTACTACATCTTTGAAGAAAAAAAATCCAAAAATGAGGGGGGGGGTGCTGTGTCTCTGATTTTCCCATTCTGCTTGTTTTTAGGCCTTACCATAAGAAATCTCTCAACTGGGAATTCTCATTGCTTTCCAGGACCCAAGGACACAGCTCTGGCTGTAAATGGTGCTGGTTTGGGAGTGGGGGCTGCTGCTGCTTTATCTGGGCCCAATAAACCTTATCAAACTGCTGTTCGGCCAGCCTTCATCGCTAAGTGGAAATGGCCTGGAGCCCAATGCTGGCACCCAGCCCACAGCCTCGCCTGCCTTCTCCCTTTCTGTTACCTTCCCCACCTCTTAAATCTGGGCATTACTCTCTCTTTAACACTTCCTAACAAGGGCTGGGCTCTTTAATGGGCAGAGTTTATGAAGCAAGGGAGATTTTCACATAGAGTGAATATGGTTGGGGTTGGGGGGAGGCCAGAGCCAGGCAGGAATTGTTCTTTCGGTTCCATTGTGTCTACAGATTCTCTTTCTCTGATTTGAGGATTAATGGGAGAATAGGATCAGGGGTTAATCGTGTGCTCTCCGGTGACTGCTGGAGAGAGGGTGGTAGGTGGATGTGGGCCCGAGATAGCAAGTCCTCTCTAGACAGGAACTCAACAAGCTCAGTGCTCCATCCCCATGGCCAGGAATCCACAGTGTGTGTGTGTGTGTGTGTGTGTGTGTGTGTGTGTGTGTGTCTTTGCTGTTCCCTTCACTCATCCACTCTTGCTTTCTTTATATGGCAATTTCTTCTTAACTTCCTCAAATCCCCTTCGTCTTACAGAGGGTTGGCCTTAACTTGAAAAATCAGGTAGCCTTTACACAAGGTTGCTTTTCGTTGTATACCAACTGACTCGGGGGGGGGAGGGGGGGATCCCCTTGCCTCATCCATGTGATGTTACTTGTGAGAGGGTAACTGAATGGCAGGTTTCTTCTTTTGCTTTCCGGTGCTCCTGCTCCGTTCTGCTGACTTCTCTCTCCTATTGCTAATCTGAGAATTGGAGTGTCACTTGTTAGGATGCCTCGTTATTATCAATGATCACCACGTTAGCAGCCCCGTGCAGACTGTGGGTAAGCTTTGCCACCCGGTCTTCGTGGGGTTTTGTCTCCATTCACCGCCCACCTTCCTTCTCGTTTAGCTTCTGGGGAGTCAAGATGTGATTCTGTGAGTCCAGTGGGAGATCCGTGGTAAACGAAGGACACGGCACCCCTAATCTGAAGTCTTGAACTAAGACCTTATGACTTGAGGGTGGGGCTGTGTGGGTGACTTTTCTGAGACCCCTGGGTGGCGCTCTCCACCACACCCCCAACAACACTGCGCTGGGGCTTTTGCCAGAGGCCAGAGCTCAGAAAAGTACCTTCCACCCCCAATCCCCTGCCCAGCTTCGTGTGAAAAGGAGACGGAGCTTTCTACAGGTAGAGGAAGGACACATTTTTCTTTAGTTTCTCTAGCCTACGGTTTGTCATTTCAACTAAGCCCTTTAAAGTGGGCCAGCCGCTGAGGGAAGAAAGTACTCCGGAGCGGCCCAGCGCTGTTCCAAGCTTCCAGTTGTGCTGGAAGGCTGGACTGAGGTAGGCGCAGGATCTTCAGAACTTTCCAACCAGGTTCCTGAGGCGGGGGGGGGGGTGATGGGGGGGAGGATGCCTGAGATTGGGAGTGACAAAGTATTACTACTCAGGCCTTGACATCCCAGTTTGCAACAATCTGGATTGCAAAACCGAAGTGCCTACCAAATCTTTACTGGCCCCTCTGGATTTATCTGGCCAAATCCCGCTGAACGCTCACCCCTGCGAGCAAACATGAGAGGCCTGCTTTGGGACTAGGGAAGCGACGCATTTACCCTAGTGTCTAGGGTAAGGGAGGATGCAATCCAAATCCCGAGGAAAAGTGAAAGGCTAGATGCCACACACTGAACTGGTGCTAATAATAAAAAAACGGGACAAAACTGCGCTCCTGAGAACCGGAGTTGGGGGGAGTTAGGGGCGCGGAATACATCGCATGCCCAGTGGAAATGAAAAACCTGGGGCTAAAGTGGGAACTGCTCCTCCCTCTCATCCTTCTGACCCCTTGGGGGTTGCCAGGTCCTCTGCAGCTCCTCTTCCTTGCAACCTTTAGCCCTTTCCACCTAGCCACGAGCAGCAGCCGCTGGCGCCGGGGCAACAGCTAGATGTCAGGAGAAGCCCGGAGCGCCGAGCGCTGGGAAGGGAGGGGAGCGCCCGGGAAGGGAGGGCAGGGCTGGGAGCGCGCACGGGCTCTGCCAGGGCGGGGGTGGGGCGGGGTGGGCGGGGGTGGGGCGGGGTGGGCGGGCCAGGGCCGGCCAGGGGGAGGGGAGGGGGCAGCTGTGGGCAGGGAGCCGGGCTCGGCCGCCAGCACTAAAGATGGAGAGGCGCCGGGGCCTCGCAGGGGAGGGGGCTCGGCGTTGACGTGGGACGCGGCGGAGGCGCCGCAGTCGGTGGTGATTTGCTAACCTAGCGGCAGAGAGGAGTTAAGGGTGATGAGAGCGGGTACTGCGAACTGCCGGGCGATGCCGCCGCTGCCGCCGTGAGATCCGGAGCAACAGTTCCCCAGCAACACCCCTTCCCCGATCCAGGCACACCCCTAACCCCCCAGGCACGCACACCCACCCCGAGCTCCAGGCTCCGCAAGCGGTAAGTGTATGTGTGTAGGGAACCCGGGAAGGACTCGCACCGCCCAGCGACCGCCTCCCGCCAGGGCGCCCTGGGGCGGGAGAGGTTTAGGCGGGTGGTGCTAGCTTTGGCCACTCGGACGCTGGGCTCGTGCGGGGTTCTGTGGTTGCTGCAGCAGCAGCGATCGTCCGTGCCGGTTGGGGGTCAGCTAGAAAACGGAGCCGAGGCTGTCAGCTTGGGCGCAGCTGCCTCACCAACCTTCCTCAGGGCACGGTCCGGTCCGGGTGAGAGGTGGCAGGCCGGGAGGTCTGCCAGGGCTGCGGGCGCGTGTAGTCGGGGACTGGGTGTCTTTGTACAGGCAAGGGCTGGCGGAGGAGCAGAGAGGCTGTGGGTGCTCATATGTATGCGGACCGGTGCGCTTGGCGTGAGATAGGATTGTGTCTTATTTATTTGTGTTTATTCGCTGGCGGGCTGGGGAGCTAGAACCGGAGGAAGCGAGGAGTGAACCTGGGGGGCGGGTGGGAGGGGACTGGTACCCGCTCGGGTTTTGTTTTCTTTAGAGAAAACGTGGTGGGATTTTTTTTTGTTTTTGTTTTTCTTCTTCTTCTTGATTAGACTTGATGTCCCCTTTTAAGGAGAGTGGGAACCTTCGGAGAGACTCTGGCGCTCCGGGTCCTCCTCGGCTCTCGGTGGGAACAGCCCGTGGAGCCGGAGCTCGCTGTGCGCTCCCGGCCGCGCATGGTGGGTTCCCCGCTCTGCACCTGATGCATTCGGGATGTCGTTCCTACCCTGGCGCGCTGCAAGCTTGCCCAGCCCCTCGCACGCTCCCGCACGCGCTCGAAATGCGCACGATCCTGCCAGCTTGCGGACCCCACCGGAATGCACAGAAGCGCACCGCTTCAACCAGCTCGCCTCCTCCCCGCCACGCTCCCAGCGTGTCTGACTCGGGCACGCCGGCAGCTGGTGCGGGAGGCCGGGGACCCTGCTGGTGGCTTCCTGGGGATCCCGATCTTAGGTGGAAGGTGGAGGACCCAGAGATCTCGTCTCACTTGGTCTCCCACCATTGGCCTGGGGCTTTTGTGCTTCTTCTCCCCCGGGGGGGGTTGAGCCGCCCGGCCGGCCTAGTAGCGGCGTCCAGCCCGCTCGGACCTTCTCCTTTCCCCGGTCTCTTTCGCTTTCCCCCCTTTTCTTAGGTCTGTTCCCTTTCTTCCAGGCACCTGACTCCCGTGGAAAAGTTGGCTTTTCCAAGTTTGCAAAAGTCCTATGCAAGTCTCGGCGGGGGTCTCTGGGAACAAGGGATGTGTTGAGCCACCGATCCTCGGAGCTCTGGCGGGTTAGCGCTGGCTTTGCCCAGAATCGGCTTGATCGCTGCACCTAGCGACGGTCGGATCGCGGGTGTGGAGCCGCGGGTTAGGGAGAGAGGGCACCTTGATTTCCCTAAGGCCCAGAGGACTCCTTTAGGGGGAAAGGTATTCGGCCAGCGGACCTTCTTTATTTTGGCTTCTTCTCCTTAGTTCTCTGAACCTCTGATCTCTCCCGAAAGCACACCATGTTTCACGAAGCCTTCGATGAATGGATATCTCACCCTTATTGATGCCTTCCGTTTCCACTTTGGGGTGGGCAGTAGGAGTGGCCAGCCACTACTGTTAACTCTTTCTACATGAATTTAGTACCTAAGAGTCCTTAGGACTCATGTCAAGGGTGAAAGCAAGTGCTATGAAGAAGAGTGGGTGAGAAGCCTAGCTCTCTCCACCTTCTCCCCAGGCTGTGTGAAATGTTGGCTACAGACAGACAGAGGTTGGGACCTTATCCCTTTATGGTCTGCCTGTGTCCCAGTGGCTGTTCAAAGTCGGGAGCCTCTCAGTCATCCATAACACACTCTGGGGGAGAGGCCTTTGTGTCCAGCCCTGTTTTTCCTTCCTTCTGGGCTTAACAATCACGCCAGAGATGCTGGTGCCAATGTCACTTACAGAACCATATTCAGAATCAGGTTTTCTTCTTTGTCACTGGGCTTGCCAACACCTGGGAGGCATCCAGTCCGGTGTGCACCCTCAAGGCTGTTGGGAACATACCTTCCTATGGTGTTATCTGCTTTCTCATTTTAGAGCGGTCTGTCCGTTGCGGGGTTGTGGGCCAAAAGTAAAAAGGAGGCTATATAATTGTAGGTGTGCGCATGAATATACACACACACACAACAACACAACAACAACTTTGAGGAACTTGTGGTTACAAATGATTTAAGCTAGAATGTGGTGTGTTGGGTGTGTGTGGGGAGTGGGGGTGTGGGGGTGTGGTGTGTTTGTCATAGCCTGAGAATGGGTCTGCCAATCCTTTGCAGCCCTGACTTAAGAGGGCAAGGACAAAGGCCATAGAAACAGGATGACGGACAAGAGTCATGTCTGGGTGACTAGGAGAAGACAGCCTCGTTGCCTGCTGATAGGAGACCACCATCATGTTTAACAGCCCTGACTAGATCTGGTTGTCTCCTAAGGTTGTCTCAGTGAACCAGAACTAGAGAAACATTGAGGATGAGGGTTTGCCAATACGGGGGTGGGCAGGAAAGCGGAATGCTTAGGGTGACTTAAGGGGAGGGGTTGAAAACTCATAAATTTTAAGTAAGTTTGTGAGCCTCGTGGTGGAAGGCTGTGCTTTCGGGCTTACAGAATGCCTAGGATTCATTGCAATCTTCATTTCACTTTATCCGATGCATGCTTCAGAGCAGTGGGGAAAAGCATGTGGGGAAACTTAAACGTTTTTTCTCTTAGAACCTTGGGGTTGTTGGAAAGGATGATCATACATTTCTAGGAAGCCCACTCCCTCTTCAGTTAATCCCTCCCCCAGCCTCTTTCTGGAGTGGAGGCATACTGTAGTGTTTGAATTTTTCTTATAAGGGACATCGGGGAAGTTGTCACTTGCTCATCTCTTTTGTCTTCTCTTCTCCAGTCTCCTCTGCTGGCCCCGAAGCCTGCCCTGCCCCACCTTGCAGAGCAGAGAAGGAAAGAGAGCCCCATGCCTGAGCCCAGGGGAGCATCATGGATCTGACAAAGATGGGTGTGATCCAGCTGCAGAACCCTAGCCACCCTACGGGGCTGCTGTGCAAGGCCAATCAGATGCGACTGGCCGGGACTTTGTGCGACGTGGTCATCATGGTGGACAGCCAGGAGTTCCATGCCCACCGGACGGTGCTAGCCTGCACCAGCAAGATGTTTGAGATCCTCTTCCACCGAAACAGCCAGCACTATACTCTGGACTTCCTCTCACCAAAAACCTTCCAGCAGATCCTGGAGTATGCTTACACGGCGACACTGCAAGCCAAGGCGGAGGACCTGGATGACCTGCTGTATGCAGCTGAGATCCTGGAGATTGAGTACCTGGAGGAGCAGTGCCTGAAGATCCTGGAGACCATCCAGGCATCTGATGACAATGACACAGAGGCCACCATGGCTGATGGTGGGGGCGAAGAAGAAGAGGACCGTAAGGCTCGATACCTCAAGAACATCTTTATCTCAAAGCATTCCAGCGAGGAGAGCGGCTACGCCAGTGTGGCTGGACAGAGCCTCCCTGGGCCCATGGTAGACCAGAGCCCCTCGGTCTCCACCTCTTTTGGTCTCTCAGCCATGAGTCCTACCAAGGCAGCAGTGGACAGTTTGATGACCATAGGACAGTCACTCCTGCAAGGGACTCTTCAGCCACCTGCAGGGACCGAGGAGCCCACACTGGCAGGGGGTGGGCGGCACCCTGGGGTGGCTGAGGTAAAGATGGAAATGATGCAGGTAGATGAAGCCCCTGGCCAGGACAGCCCTGGGGCAGCTGAGTCTAGCGTCTCAGGAGGGATGGGGGACAAGCTTGAAGACAGGAGCAAAGAGGGACCTGGGACCCCAACTAGGGGCAGTGTCATCACCAGTGCCAGAGAGCTCCATTACGGGAGAGAGGAGAGTGGAGAGCAGCTCTCACCTCCTGTTGAAGCTGGCCAGGGGCCCCCTGCGCGACAGGAGTCCCTGGCACCCCCAGTGGAGAAGCATTTGGGCATTTACTCAGTGTTGCCCAACCACAAGGCCGATGCTGTGTTGAGTATGCCATCTTCAGTGACATCTGGTCTCCACGTGCAACCTGCCCTGGCAGTCTCCATGGACTTCAGCACCTATGGGGGTCTGCTGCCTCAGGGCTTCATCCAGAGGGAGCTGTTCAGCAAGCTGGGCGAGCTGGCCGTGGGCATGAAGGCTGAGAGCCGTCCTCTGGGGGAGCAGTGCAGCGTGTGTGGGGTCGAGCTTCCGGACAACGAGGCTGTGGAGCAGCACAGGTAAGTCCCTGCCGCAGCCCTGTGACTATGTTCTGGCTCGCATGGCATTTCTTTATGCCTGGCCCATCCTGAATTCTGGGGACCTGGCTCCTTTGTGATCCTTGGAAAACCAAACCAAACCATACCATTCTTTCCAGTATCGAGGCGTAGGAGGGCACGATTGTTTTCGGAAGACAGTGAAAAGAGAGGGTGTCTATCCGTAACATCAGGGAACTCATGGGCTCAGCCTGTAGGCCTTCTCTTCCGTTTTGCTTTTGGGCTTCCATTTGGTTTTCCTTTTCCTGTGGTTTGGTCTACACTTTTGTTTGCTTAGGGTAACTGTTTAATAATAAAGCGGTGAGAAAAATGCAGGAAGTAGAGTTCAGGTTGAGGGTCTCCTCTGGCCTGGATGGAGCCATGTTATCAGACTTTAGCCTTTTCTTTCCCCACTGGGCATAGTTTGTGCAGCCGTAGGCTGATGTTGGCAGCCTATGACGGAAGCAGGGATTGGATGTTGTTTAAATCCTGTATGTACCTACAGGTCTCAAATGTCTCTTCTGGCAGACACATTGTGAGGCAGAGAAAGCTCTAGTTAAGTTCAGGGAGAAAGACAGAAGAATTTTGGTTTCACAGCCTGTATACTCAGTCTCTTCTCATGCCATCTCTTATCACAAGGGCTAGCCTTGGCTGCCCTCTGGCTTCTGGTTTCATCCTTACAACCCCCCTTCCCACTTTTGAGTCCTTGTGATGTGCTTGGTTTAGGACCAGTGCTTTACCTGCAATTGCACCTTTGTTACAATGTTCCCCAAAGGTAGGTAGTGTTTCTTTTACTAAGACACAGGAAAAATTCTGCTACTGAGTCCTACCAAGGCAGAAACATTCAAAGTAAGACTTACTGTGACTGATGGTTCCTTTTAGCCATCCAGTGAAGAAGAGGATCCTTCCTGCACAACAGGTTGGGGAGCACTGACCAGTGCTCTTAAGAGGGAGTCCACAGTGGGTTTGCGTTTTCTGTTTGCCCATCATTTTCTCCCTTCATCCCTGAGTCTTGACCAATTGCCCACAAATCTGGTTTTTGTTGTTATGGATGCTAACCTTTTGCACAACTTCCGGCTGGCTGATTTGCTGATCTTGGGTGGACTTTCCACTTTCGTATGCACTCTTCCTCCTCCTCCATTCCTGTTGCTCATTCAGGTGGGGGGGCCGTCTAGAGGGTGGGAAACTGATATAATCACCTCTAGCCGCAGTTTGCTCTGGGGCTTCCTGATCGGCGCTGAGCTGTACCTTATGGAAAGTGGCACTCAGCTAAAAAAGTAACCATTTCTTTTTCCAGAAAGCACAGAAAATAACAACTGCGGATATGTTGTCTTCTTAGTACTTGATCTGCTCAGAAACAGACTTGGTGAAAATTACGCTTGTTTTTGTTCACGCTTTCCTTAAGAGGAAAAACTCCCTCTGAACCTTGATAGGTCTGTCATCAACTCCGGATGTGAACCTGGTGTGAAAAGTGGGGTATGGTGGAAAGTCAGTTGTTAAGGTCAGTGTTTGGGTGGGTGGGGGGCTAGAGAGAAAACTCCATTGGTAATCATGAGCACGTACGTAAAAAGCCATGCACACCAGCAAAAAAGCCAGGTCTGACAAAATGCAGCTGTAGTCATAGCCCAGGGGAGGTGGAGATAGACCGGAATCCTGGAACTCTGACCAGTCAGCCTAGTCAAATCCATAAGCGCCAGGAGCAACAAGAGATCTCATCTTAAAAATACACACACACACACACACACACACACATACACACACACTAAGATGTGAAGAACGATTGAAGATGTATAATGTGATTTCTGGCTCCCATAAGCACACACGTGTACTCACAAATAAAGTGCTTTTTTTCTGATTTTTTTAAAAAACTTTAACTTACTTGCTTGAGACAAGGTCCTACTGAATAGCCCTAGTTAGCCCGGAATTGGCTATGCAGACCAGGCTAGTCTTGAATTCACAGGCCCATCTGTTTGTCTCTCAAGTGCTGGGGTTAGGGTTGTGTACCACATGCCTGGCCTTTTTCTGGGTCTTAAATCTCCCAAGCCTTCCTTACAGAACCAAGAATTTTCAATGAGTCCATGTACATAATTTCTTTGTACTCAAGGAGGTCACAAAAGATGGAACTGTCCTGAGAGTTGTGGGTTCTCATGTGATGGGACCCTAATGGGGAGACATGAGGCTTGGCTGGCATCTGTTGGAGCTTCTTATGCTCAGTTTTAGAGTTAATGCTAACTGAAGTGACATCCAAAGTCACTGGGGCAGTGCCCAACATCTAGTCACCTTTGTGTCCTTCATTTTATTCCAGCCTTGTTCCACTGTTGGCTCCGAGCTCTTGTGTGTGGGGTTCCGAGCATTCCTGTGTCTTTTTGTTTGTTTGTTTGCTTGTTTTTGAGACAGGGTTTCTCTGTGTAGCTCTGGCTGTCCTGGAACTCACCCTGTAGACCAGGCTGGCCTCGAACTCAGAAATCTGCCTGCCTCTGGGTCCCCAAGTGCTGGGATTAAAGGCATGCGCCACCACCGTCCAGCGCATTCCTGTGTCTTGGAGCCTGTGCGAGGTGAGGTAGACTCTGTCCCTGTCCTCATAAACTTGTAACAGTGAGGCTTGATTCTGGAGTTCTTGCTGCCACACCATGTGTGAGAGTGGAAGTGAGTCCTTCATCCTGAGCAGCTAGATCTGGTGCCAGACCCCTCTGTGATGAGCTGTGAGATCCGAGGACATCAAGAGAGGGAGAAGATATTTCTCTGTGTGTGCAGCCCTGGATACCCTTAGATAGATGTACTTTGTGGGAGGCCTTTGCCGCCCTCCCTCTAGGCACCAGGATTAATGTACCACCTCCCCATTTCCCACTGTTATGGGCATCACCCCCCTCCCACCTATCATCAATTTGAGACATGTTCAGTGGAAGAATAGTCATCACAGCCAGGGGAGCAAACAGAAAGGCAAGATTGAAAAATCAGATGCCAGGAAGCCGTGGAATTGGCCAGAATCCTAACAGGGAGGACTGTGATAGGGTACAGGCCGCAGGGTTCATTTTATTTTAAGCCATCAGGTTAGAGTGTTGGTGCACACGAAGCATCTGGCATTTATTCTTGCTCTGGGGAAGAAGAAAGGGCAGAGTACAGAGGAGCAAGGCAGGAAAGGGGTTGTTGGTTATTGAATTACATCCATAGGTTTCTCTATAACTTGATCCCAACCTGGGATGGCCTGAGGGGAGCACCTCTTGCCTGGACAGACAATGGTAATGAAACTTTTGGGGTTTGTGTGTCATGATCCCCGTATCAAATGGTAGAATATCAAAGAAATAAGGAAGGATAGATGGATGGAAGGAAATACCAGACAGAGACACCACTTGGATAAATCAGGTGGACTTACTTAACTGACAGAATCTGAAGGAAGCCGACCAGTGAGAGGACACAGTTGAGCAGCAATCCTCTCCAATTTCGGGACCCCTAGATCTTTTCCAGTAGGCCCATAATAAAAGGACAGCATCTAGAGAGGGAACCCTCTCAGGCTCCTGGAAGATGGGATTCTCCTGTCTTTTTTTTTTCCTCTGAAAAACTGGAGCGGTTACGCCTGTGGGTTGGTGTTGATGTGGTCTGTGATCCGGTTCACCTGAATCAGATGCTCCTGACCCTCCCCAAGCTTACACAGTTGTCAGTAACATTACACAAGCAGCAGAGTTGACCCCTGTGGAGACATGGTCTTCCTTTATGGCTGTGTCTGCCCAACTCCCAGGACAGCTTTTATTGCATTCCGGCCCCTTGGTGCTGTAGAATCCAAGTGAGGCCTGGATCTTCTATAGGATTCTCTGCTGTATCAAATACTGACCAACCCTCAGGTCAGCTCAGTGGCTCTGCCACTTGGATTTAGTTCAGGCACCAAGGGATGGTCCCTGGCTGGCTCCCTGAACCCACCTGTGGTCGAGCCCTTCCAACATGTTTCCCGGAACCTGCTTTAGAACCTAGGAGCCTCGTTCTGGCCCATCGCAGCTGGGATGGTGGGACTCTGTTTGCTCAGCTTGGCCTCTCTCTCATGGCAGAGGCTGTTTTCAGCGAGAGATCATGCAGAGGGTCCTATGGCCATTAATAATTTGTTTTGAGAGAAGATCTAGTGTACCCTAGTTAGCTTTGAACTCAATATATATCTGGGGATGACCTTTTCTGAATTTCTGATCCTCCCGTTTCTACCTTCTGAATGCTGGGAATCTCAGGTGTGCACCAACACTTCCAATTTTAGGTGGTGCTGAGGGTCACATCCAGGACTTTGAGTATACTAGGAAAGCGCTCTAGCAACTGAACACACGTCCCTCCCTCAGTCCCTTTCTCTCCCTCCTCTCTCCCTCCCTCTCTCTGTCCCCACACTGTGGCCTTTGAACTCCGGGTGGTCCTCCTGCAGCAGTATCCCAGGTGTGAGATCTGAAGTCGGAGCTCCCATGCCTGACTTTCCTGCACCTCTGAGGTAGCCACCAAGTTCCGTTTGGAGCAGGGTAAGCTGTGGAGAGCCACAGCAGCCACGTTAATAATGCCCATGGTCTGCTGGGATGCTCTGTCTTTGCAAAGCACGTTGACAGACTTTCTCTTCACCCTGAAGGAGGGGGTGGGGCTGACAGTCCCGGCTCTGTGATTACAAAGTTGGAGAAGCTCTGGAAGCGAAAAGGTTTTGTGTAAGTTTGCAGCAAACTCATTTAGTGGCAAAAGCTGATGCGAGGCTATATTTATCCTGCTTTATTTTGCATATTCATATGTTTTGCTGCAAAAATATTAATGTGTTTGATTACAGAGTGCTGCCCTAGATGCCACTGGAGCTGGTAAACACAGGTCCCAATAAGCCTGACATCTGCACAGTTCTGATTTCTGAAGCTCCCAGGGGGTTTGCGTAAGGGATCATGGGCCAATATCAAGCTCCCCCGAGTTTTAGAGATAAGGAAAGATGGGAAGTGAGGAAGTGGCTTGCTGATGGTCACACAGCTATAAATGGGTAAGGGCAGGCACTCTGCTTGCCATCTGGTTCATGAGCCTTGGGCACCCTGCAGCAGTCCTTATAAGCACATGGACGGTGGTGTTCTGGCCCAGCTCCGTCTGACCTAGTCTTTAGGTACCAGTACCATCCCTAAACTGCCAGGGTTGGAGGCTTCAGCCATCTTCCTTGACGTCAGTTCTAAAGGTCAGGTGTCTCCAGGCTTTGCTTAGTAGCTATTTACAGCTACTATGTCATTCACAGATCTGCCCCAATCCTGTTCAAACCCGTTTCTGTTTCCAGGAAGTATCCTTTTTGGGATGGTGAATGATTGTGTTCCTAACTTCCTGGGCTCTTGGAAACCTGGTCTTTTGGAGAGGTCTGCGACTGTGTAAGGAAGTAAGATGGTTTGCCAGGGTGTGTCCAGCTGCTTTGGAAGCCAAGGCTATGAGTTACCTGTGTTGTGCCCCGCTTTCCATCCCAACTTTTCCTTCTAAGAGCACTTTGATGGTTGTCTTTTATTCCATGGTTTTGGAATCCCTATTACAGGATCAGACAGCCAAGATGGGATCAGTTTGATTTCTGTCTGTCTGCACTGACTTGTCTATTTTGGATTTAATTAATTAATTAATTATTTTGAGACAGGGTATCACTATATAGCCTTGGACTATGGCTGTTCGGGAACTCACTATGTAGACCAGGCTGGCCTTGAACTCACAGAGATATGCCTGCCTCTGCCTCCTAAATTATGAGATTAAAGGCATGTGCCACTATCCCCAGCTTGTTGACTTGTGTATTTTTTTTCACTTTGTAAACTTGCTCGTCATTATTGAGCTGTATGAGACCTGGAATGAACTCTTGACTTTCATAGATCTGCCTGCTGTAGGAAAATCCTAACGACTCTTTGAAGAAAGAGGTCTTATCCTAAGTGGCTAAGTTCAGACTCCACTTTTGATTTCTTGCTAATCTGGAAGGAAAGCATTCCAATTACTACATGCATGTGCCCGTGTTTGTGCGTGCATACACGCTTGCGTGCAAGCCTCTGTGTGTGTGTGCTCATGAGATGATTTTAAAACATACAACTGAAAGTTAAAGTCTAAGACTTAAGAGTCTTGCTAAATGAAGACGACAGGTGAAGAGAGGTTCTCGAATGTTCCACAATAACTAAAAGTTCTGTTTGGCATCTTAGGTGAAGCGGGTGGCTCCTCCATAGTTAATTTTGGTAGAGTGTCTACCTCCAACCCCGCGTCGTATACGTCTTATACACAGTGAATGTGCTTGTATTGACTCTGTGTCCCAAGGCTGATTTTCTCATTTACTGGCTGTGTGACTGGGGTTGTGGTTAGCCTTTCCAGGCTTGTCTGTTCACTTGTAAAAATGAGGATAACAGGACCTACTCAGGGGGTCGTTTCATTATAAGGAGCAATGTGTAAATATTTGCCACACATGGAAATAGCGCTCAATGCATGGTCTCCATAGGTGTCAGCCGTTTGGTAGCCTTTGTTACTGTGCAGAAGGACAAGCCCTACAGTACAGGTTCATGTGTCATTCCAACCCCTGCTTCTCCGAGACATTGTTCTCTGGCATAGTCTGTCCATGCCTTCACCTTCAGCACTGTAAAACTGCTGTGCTGTGCTGTGCTGTGTGTGCGCGTGTGCATGCGCGCAGTGTGCATCTCTGTCTTTCCTGAGAGGTAGACTGATGCACTCTGGTGTCCGGGTACACTTTGTCCCATTGACCCAGGGCCTTGTGAGCCATGCCAGTTCTTTAGATGTAGCTGGGCAGTGCTGCTGCTGCGGTCAGGCCCAAATGCGGAGCACGATGTGGTGTCTACTCTAGGTACACAGGGCTCAGTGTGTGGGGTTCTGTGGTGGAGGTGCAGTTGGCACACAGACTACCTTACTGCGGGCAGTCTTGGGCTGGGCTCACATGAACACTAGGTGCTGAGAGCTCTCTCTCCCTAGGCATCCTTCTGATAGTGGTTCAGGGACAGTGTTCAATGCTTGTCACATGTCAGCTTCTGTGCTGAGTGTTCTGCTTAGCTCCTAGCTGGCTTGTTGAAGGGGATGTCAGTCTCACGTTCCCAATGGCCAAGGAAAGCCCAAGAGGTTAGCGGACTTGTCCATGGTAAGCAGGAAAGGATGCCAGGACTCATTTTTCCTAAAGCTAAGGGACTAGCTCTGGTCTCTCATTCCTCCTGGTCGTTTCAGAGGCCAGTCACCTGCAGATGGAGTAGTAGACAGGTAGGTGTTCAGGGGCCCAGAACAGACGGATCCAGGAAACCCTGTGTCACATCTTACTGACAGAGCAACTGGCCTCCAGAGATAGAATCCTTTTTTATGCTTACTAGAAAACAGAAAACCAGAGAAGGGAGAGAAAAAGAAACTCATTTTCAAAAATAAAAATTCCGCATTGTTAATTCCAAGCCAGCAGAACCAGAAATCCCCCTTTTTACCGTTTCCCCTTAAAAGCCCCTGTGTCCTTATTATGCTGGCTCAGTCTGAAAAAAAAAAAACCAACAAAAAAACCATGCTTGGGTTTTGCCTATTCGAAGCTTAACTCTGCAGCTGTGGGGAGGGGCTCCAGCCCTTCCTTGTCGGCATGGAAACTTTGGCTAAAACTCCCCCAAATCCTGTTTGAATCTCAGTTCTGAACTCACGTTCCACTCTGACTCTGAGGCCTGACTCTCTTCAGTGTGCTCAGATTGTGTTCGGCATTACAGGAGGAAGCATCCAAGTTAGGTAAGAGGAAGGACTTCCCGAAACAGTAAGGCATTGCTGAGGTAATTTCTAAAAAGACCTGGTTACAGATATTTTGATGAAGAGGTAAAAACTCTAGTCCTGCCTAAGTTCTTTATAGTCAGTAGGAGTCCCGGTCTCCATAAAGACATGCAGCACACCCATCGCACATGCTAAAAATAAGATCCAAACTCCATCAGACCATTTTCTTTGCCCAGGACGGGATGGTAATATGCAGAAGCAAACACTGAGTTAGCCGGCAGCAGCAGGGATAGAGTAAGGAGTTGCCTACCTACCTTCCATTTCCCTTGTGACCCCAGCCTGATAGGTGAGCCACTGAGTCCCTAGTCATCCTCTCCTGGGCTAAGTGGATTAGCTGAGGTTGTGATCTTAATGCCATTAGGTCTGTTGGCACGACCCTCCTTGCCATCATGAGAAGCAGATCTGGCCTAGCATAATGGCCCTCTGGGCAATCCATCAAGGCTGGAGTACCGGGGAAGCATTACTTACTAGTGTTAATTTGGGGGAGTCTTTTATGGTGACTGGGACAGAAGTGGAAGGATGGTTGGGAATTTATTTATTTAAGCCATTCAGCAGGTTAGCGGCTGCCAGGGGTCTATGGAGGCCACCCCCCTCCCCCATTTCTTCAAGGAGGGCCCCTCCCTAATCCCTGAAGCCCGGGCCTGATTACTTCCAGAGTTGGAGCCAGGACTTAGCAGGCTCTTGTTTCTCACTGAGGTGCCTTATTAGGAGCACCTGGCATCATAAGCCTCTAATGGAAACCAGCGTTCTCCTCCTGCGTGACCGGTGACAAGTCGCCCTGTCAGCCGGAGCTCGGCCGTGCGAGGAAGTTCTTATTAGCTTTATGGTCAGGAGGGCTTGTCCTGTTCAGGAAATGAATGTTGCTGCTAAAGGTCCTCCACCCTGACCCCGGCGGTGAAACCTGTGCGGGCCTGGGAGACCCACTCAGGATGCTTGGGACTGTAGCCTTTCTCTGGTTCTCGTCACACGTAAAGAGGGATCACTGTGGTGTGGTGCAGCCTTGAACTTTTGATTTATGCAGTGAGGGTAACTTAACCCTTTCTGAGCCTCGAGGGCTGTGCAGTAATAAGACCCAGGATGCGTTTCCAGGCGTGTGTGAGAGTGTGTGTGTGTGTGTGTGTGTGTGTCCGTGCGCGTGCGTGCCCGTGTTTGTGTGTGCATGTGCACATGTATGTTTGTGCACCTGTGTGCATGTGTGAGTGCATTCCTGTGAGTGTGCACTTAATGTGTACACAGGTGTAGTTGGGAAAGGACACATCACATATCAATGGGCTGTTAATGGGAGGGAGTGTTTTAGGGTCTGTCTGTCTGTCTGTCTGTCTCTGTCTCCCTGCTCCATCCTTTTCTTCTAGATTTCCTACAATGGTTGGCTGCACAGTAGTGAGTGGAGAGAACATGGTGTTTGGAAATGAGAATAGGCTCTTCTAGAAGCTGTGTGGACAGGGCAGGCTTCCCAGCCCCTTGCTTCTGGGTCAGTGGGAGGAATTTAGGAGCATGCCGTGTGGCATGGTGGTGTCCCGGTCACACAACACAAACACATAGCCCCATGCAGGTGCTCACTGGCCCTGGGTTGTTGGTTTGAAAGAACACGCACCTCTCTTTAGTGTCTCCTTCGAGAAGTCAGATTAACAGAGTTGAGGAATAGTGAGTTTCTTTCAGAACATTAAATGCTCTCCCCTCCACCCCCCTCCACTCCCCATAGCTCCAAGTCCTTAAAGCAAGGCCTCTCTGGTTGTCACATGGCCCCTCCCTTGCCTGAGAGAATGTTTCTAAATTCGATTTTTGCCAAGAACAGTGGTGTCTGACCTCATTCTTAAGGGAAACTTTGTGCCTGCTTCTTTTTTTTTTTTTTGAGAAAAGATGTTTGTTAGTTGTCTGGCCAGTGGATGCTCTACTTGGTCACTGCTGGTTTAAAGTCCTCTGGTGACTAGGGAATATTGCACCTTGAGGGGAGGCTGTGGAGTGTGGCCTAGAAAACAGGGGTCAGTACAGACACCTCCTTGGTAACCTCACCGATCTGTCTCTGTGTTTGTAGCATCGTTGATGGCAGCTCACAGAAAAATACAAATAAGTGCTCTTCAAGTTGTGGGGTTGGGGACAAAGAGAAATGACATATTGGTCAGCCAAGTTGGGTCCGTTAAGCTTAGGGTTTTGGAGACTGAGACATACGCCTGTTTTAGAGCCCACACACTGGAAGCAAACGGTTACTTCCTCTTAGACTTTTCTTCTTCCTTTATGCAGTGAAACTGCACATGTCTCCTGAGCAGTTCACGAGCAGCTCAGGGCTGGTAGAAGTTGCTTGAAGGGCGCCGGCCACATCGGGGATAGGAAACCCTCAATGTTGTCCTTTAAAATAATCTGCTAAACCCAGGCTCCACTAACATTTGTGAATCTGCCTCCCCGCGTCCATCCCCTTGCCCCTTGGCCTGAAGATGGTACTTAAATGCAATGGGAAGCTAAATCAAATGAATCTAAAAACACTTCTTGAAGTTCCTTATGGGAAAACTGACTGTGTCTGGGTTGGCTGTGGACTCTGTAGGGCTTCCAGCACAGTGGATTTGGGAGCCACCACTCCCTTTTCCATAATGATCTTATTTTACTTTCTGTGTCCTGACAGCTATATGAACGTGTTTGGTTTTTTTTTTCCCCCTCTCTTTTTGCCAAGTTGCAGATAAATACCACCTCCCTCAAGCCAGATTCAGTGGTGTGTGTGGGGTGCAGACCAGAACACATCTTGGCATTCCTTGTTGCAAAAGTGAAAAATATCTCTGTTTGTAGTTAATTTTAGTGGCAAGCAGATCATGTTAACTGGGTGTAATTACTTCCAGATATGGCCGAGGGTTTGTGTGTTGAGATGAAGGGTCTGGTAAGTGCTCACTTCCTGTGTAAATTAGCCTCTTCCATTCTGTCTTTCATTCTGGCCAGCCCTGGACTGTGTCATTCTCCCGCCCCCCCACACCCCCAGCCTGCAGCCCTGGGGGTGAGACTGCTTGCTCTGTCCTTCTGAGAGCAATTCTTTTGTCACTTGCAGACACTTGCCTTGCTGAGTTTACACTTGGAATGAGAAGGGTTTTAAACGGCCCTCACTGGTGTCTTGACTGCCTCTGTCCCACAGATGGGTCCTGAGAGTGTACCCTAGTCATACAGATTGCATCTTAGCAATCAGAACGTACGTGTGTGTGTGTGTGTGTGTGTGTGTACATACATGTGTGCATATGTATATATGAATGTGTTAGCCTTGGGTGCCTCAGGCACGATCCACATTGATTTTTTGGAGATAGAGTCTCTCAAGGCATGGAACTCACTGACTAGGTGGTCACCTCCCCAGTGCTGGAATTATAAGGGTCCATCACCACATCTACTGGGGTGCTTCTGATAGAACCCAAATCCCCACGGTTGTACAGCAAACACTCTTCCGAACCATCTCTGTACCCCCTTATTTTTAGTGGATTTTTTTTTGTGTCACCCACAACCCTCTCCTTTTGGAGGACCCCTCCCCCCACCCAGTCTGTCTGTCTGACAGGGTCTCACTGTGTATCTTCAGCTGTCCCGCGACTCACTGTGTAAACCAGGATGACTTCAAATTCATGCCTGCCTCTGCCTCCTGAGTGCCAGGGTTAAAGGTATGTGCCACCATGCCCAGCAGAACCTTATGGTCAGGAGTCTCTGGAAAATGCAGACAGACAGTGAAGATATAGCCAGAAACAGGGCTTATATGTCCCATGTGAAGCCGCTGATCTTGACCAAAGAGGGGGGACCCACATATGCACAGATCCCTGCCAGAAAAGGAGAAGACCCACCTGAGCAGTTTCTGCCGAGTTATCTGGGTCCCCAGGATTAGGAATGGAGGAAAAGGACATTCAACTCAAGTTCTCGTGAACTCTGCTTCTACTCGGTGGCCAGCATTCTTGGTGCTGTTAGCATAAGAGGTGACTGTTTGTCATCCTGCATCGGCTCTGCTGATAACCCTTGTGGTCCCTGGAACAATCTACTAGGAATAGATGGCTTGATAAGGGCCACCTTTCTCAGTGTGGGAAGATAAACTGTAGGGGTCAGGTGAGGGGTGGTGATTTAGTTAGGTGGAGGCTGTCACATGGGGTACAGTTGCGGGGAAGAACTTGAAGGAAGAGACTGTGGTTGCCTTGGGTGGCTGCATTGATCTGGCGGTGTCCCAGTTTCCTGCCCTCACTTCTTTTCCCCCTGCTTCATGGAAACATTTAGAGACTCAAGTTTGTGTTCAAAGTGGGGTGGTATTGGCCATCTTTGCCTCTTCTGGCCTTTCCTTCTCTCAGTCTTAAAAGCTACTAAAATGATGTCCGCCTGAGTTCTTGTACCTATCCCCTGTTTGCTGTTCTTGCTGGAAGCAAGAGAGAAACTTCTGACCCCCTTACCTGGTCAATAAGCTGCCTGATACTCAAACACAAGAGTTTGAACTGGCTGCTAAAGGCAGGGACCCAGCTGATAGCTTTGTTTTGATATCCTTGTGGTGTTTGCAGATCACGGAGTGGGCTGTTTAGAGCAGGGGGTAGGTATCCTTGGGGGCAGACTGACTGCGAAGCACAAAGTCCAAGAGATGGAGAGATGAAACAATGCAGTCGCAGTCGGGCATTGGGCATGTGTGGAGGTGGGGGCGGGGCTGGGTTCCTCGATCAGAAGAGAGATTTTCTGGAAGGTGGTGGCAGTGTTAATTTTTAGTCACTGCTGAGCTGGTGGCGAGAATGTAGTCTGTAGAGTGAGGTATGTATGAGGGTTGAGAAACCAGAAACTAAGATTTGCTAGCGGTGTAGCTGGACAAGCGGTGTACCTGGACAAGCTGCATAGCGTCTCGCTGCCTATGGCCTTGATGGTGTGTTATGTTTCAAATGCTCAGTGAAGGTGCTGACTGAACTGACGCTCTAGAATGATAGAGCTTTGAATGCTGCTCTTTTGGCCCAAGGAAGAGACCGTGACGAGAAGCAGTTGGAGTTGTGACTGAATGGTGTCAGCCCTGTGCAAGCAGCCATCAAGTTAGGTCATAGAGGATCATGGAAGTGCACCAGGAATGTAAGGGTCCCCACTTGGCCTGGGGCTAGGGCTCTGTTGATAGACGATTGCCTAGCACACAGAAGGCCCTGGTTTTGATACTGAGCTCTCCAAAAGCCCTAGTTCAGTGGTGCATGGCTGAAGTCCTAGTAGGTGAGACGTGGAAGAAGGAAGATAAGAAGCTCATACTCTGCTACTAGTTACATAGTGAGTTTGAGGCTAGCCTGGGCTACTTTAGATCTTGCCTCACAAACCAAAACAATATCCCCCAAAATAAGGAACAACCCTCCCACCAAAATTTAAACCAAAACCCTAAAACTAAAGCAAACAAACAAAAAACCCCAAACAATAATACAGCAAGCAATCAACCAAATAAAGGTGTCTTTGCAGAAAACTAGCATTATAAAGAGATCATATTTATCATAAGAGTCTCTTGAACCCAGCAATGCTGCCACCACCCCTGATGTTTGGGACATCCGTAGAACTTGAAGTCTATTTTTGCCTTGCCTTTGGGAGGGCTAGCTTAGACTTTGGGAATTGATGGTCCTTGGAAATTTTGTGAGTAATCAACACTGTGGTAGGGGGCTTTCTGGGAAGGCAGGATCTGGAAGGGGCTCAACCCCGTAACTACTGACTTCACTTCCCAGCTTAGGGAGTGGATGAGCCCTGGCCAAGACCTCTCTGATTAATGTATTTTTTTGGAATTTGTGGTTCATCCTCCTGTGAGTTTGGGTTCCTTGGAAGTCACATTGAATCACACACACACCCCTGCCCCAGACAGATAGATAGACAGACACAGACACACATACAGAGACACAGAGACACACAGACACACAGACACATACAGACACACACACACACACACACACACCCCTACTTGCAACTTGGGCATCACCAAATAAAGATCAGAGTTGGGAAGAATGAATTAAGATTTAACTAAGGTATCATAAGGCAGGTACAGAGCCTGGTTTGAATCCTGATTGCACCTTTAGGGAAGGTTCTAGAAGGCTAAGGAGCACACATGTTCAAATTCTAGGCTGATATCCAGCACAGACTCTATGTAGGGCCTCAGTTCTCTTTCCTAACAGTGTTAGGAGGTCAGGATGGGGGTTTGCTTCCTATCTGCAGTGGTGGAAACCAGCCCCTTCTGAACACACCTTAGGCTGGTTGTTCTGCCTAACTCTGCAGTGACCCAGCAGTCCGGCTGGGCAGGGCCCGTGCTCAGCCTGTGTGCCCTCCCTTGCATTATTTATAGTAAACCCCATGAGCACAGAGTGCTAAAGCGGAAGGGTGAGTCACCCATTGAAACCATCGATGACATAAAAACAAGCAAAATGCTTACTGTGTGTTTTGTGCAGTATTTCAGGGCAGGTTGTGCTAATTTGAACACTCCTAAACTGGATCTGTGAAAGTGTACATGTATGGGGTGGGGGTGGGTGGGGTTAAAGTTCTGCCTGAGGGAAGCTGGTTATTGAAGATCTGCTTCCAAGTCTGCCCTCTGTCCTTGGCTGCCCTCAGATCCGTCTTCAGGTTCCAGAGGAGTGCTGGCTCCCTTGCTGTGGGTCGCCTGTGTCTCTGGAGAGTTACTGAGTGGCATGGGGGGAGGGGTTAGATTCTGCCTCATCTCTGTCCCTGTTCTTGCTTCCTGCTGAGGAAGGCACCTTCTGCTTTATATGGGGGTCACGCAGGTGTTTGGGGGTGACTAAGAGTTGTAAGGGTTGACAGGGTCTTTTGGAACTTTTATTTCAAAACGTTCATTTAGGGAGGAGTTATTGAGTTCTAGGGAGGCTCTGTGATTTACCGGAAGACCACATAGCAAGCTAGTGGGCAAACTAGGACTAGAAAGTGGGGCTGTCACTCACTCTGTCCCTTCTAATTCCTTCTTTACAACCCTGCCAGGAACTGCCCAGGCCTGCTTCTCACTTCCTCTGTACTAGAATCTGACTTGAGAACAATTTCAGACCTTTGTCACTGAGCAGGAGTCCGGTGTGTTTTGGCAGAGGGTCTTGAGTTTGCCCCTCTCCCCAACCCCAGCCCCTGGGCTTCTTTTCTGTCAGCCTGAGTTGTCAAATGTCTGTCAAGTCTTTCGTTGGTCAGGGTAAGGTCTGTGTGGGGGGGGGCGGGGGTTGAGATGCTAAGACTGCCGAGACATGGGGCTTGCCCTTGAGCTTAGAATTTGAGCAGAGTTAAAAGTATTTGGATATGCTGGGTGGTGATGGTACATGCCTTTAATACCAGCACTCCAGAGGCAGAGGCAGGTATATCTCTATGGTCTACAGAGCAAGTTTCAGGACAGCCAGGGGGACCCAGAGAAACCCTGTCTTGAAAAACCAAAAATAAAAGTACTTGGAGAATCTGTGTTGGAGTGGAAGGTAATGGAAGGACCACACAGGAGAGCCGTGTATAGCCAGATGAGTCAGCTTTCCACTGGAGATGCTGTAGTCAAGCTGCATTGAGTTCGTTTGTGATTAACACCGAGGTACACCTTGCAACAAAGTCGTGTGGGGTCTTGCCAATGGTGAGAGACGTTTCACCCAGTAATCCTACCCTGTAACTGTTGTATGATAAGGAGAGGCAGTCCCAGAATTCTGGGGAGAGTGGAATTTGAATGGGTTGTTGAAGGACGGGTTGAAATCAGGGTATGGTGGCTCACACCTGTAATCTCAGCATCCAGGAGTTTCAGTGGGAGGAGACCTGGGCTACTGAGTATAACTCTGTAGACCAGGTTGTCCTTGAACTCAGAGATCCTGCCTGCTTCTGCTTGCCAATTGCTGGATTAAAGGCATGTACTGCCATGTCTGGCGAGCAAAAGTAGGATTTAAAGATGAAAACAGAAAGTGGGGAACATGTGGTCAAACCCAGGAGACAGTAGAAGAATCTCTCGTCTGCCAGGGTTGGGGGTCATTCATGCTGAAGGTGGGTGCGTGGGTTGGCATCCTCTGGGGTTGCTCTAAATGTTGGACCAGGGCTAGAGAAGCCAGAGAATGAAGAGAGTATCAGAGGAAACCCCTGGACACTCAGTAAACCCAAGATCAAATTCTGACCCTTGCAGACACTACGGCCAGAAGATCCCGTGTACTGTGGCCCCTCATCCGCTCAGTGGAGGACTCTGAGGATTTCAGGTTATGTCCTTAGCCTTAACCACATAGGGGAGGGAACAGTATAATTGTTCAGTAAATGTCACTGGTGCTCACTTCAGGCTATGTTCTGGGATATCTGGGAACCTAGGGAGGTGTTCGGAGAAGGGACCTGGCTAGGAACCCCACACTGATGTCACCTCCACTGAGCATGCCTTTAACTGTCCCTAGCTTCTTTCCTATCTTGTAGAGTTGGTCTGAGAAGGTGCTTTGAGGGTGACTGACAGTCTCTAAAGAGAGTTCCTCCCCATCTGATTCTCTACCAGCGAAAGATAAACCCTCACCACCTCATCTCTCAGGGCAGAGAGCCAAGGAGCTCTGGGAAACAGGGGCTTCGGCCCGCAGGATCAGAGAAATGGCACTGTGACACTGGTCCCCAGACTGTTACTGGTCTCCTTGACTCTCTTTTAATAGCAATGTGAAGGCCCAAAGTTAGACTAACGGTCAAGCCTCGCTTCTCGCCTACGCTGACAGCAGGGCAGAGCTGGACGCTATCTCTCACAGCCCATTCCGGGCTGTGGTTGTCACACCATGCAATGTCTGTAAACCGACAGTGGCCAGGGGAGATAAGGGCCCCCGTTGTGTAATGAGAGCCGTGGGCTGTTTGCCCGATGGATCTGGCCCCTGGGTAACTGCTAACCTCAACGGAGGGGCTGCTGGCTTGGCAGAGCCCAGGCCCCCTCGCTGACTTGCCGGGGCCTTTTTGTGGTTGGATAAAGGAAGCTCATATAGGCTGCCTGCAGTGTGGAGGCCTGGCCCAAAGGGCTGGCAATACTCTCTTCTTTGTCTTTTTTGATGTTAGTGGTTGATGGAGAGAGAGAGAGAGAGAGAGAGAGAGAGAGAGAGAGAGAGAGAGAG
>NW_021628152.1:0-25488 GCF_004785775.1 Grammomys surdaster
AGACAGACAGACAGACAGACAGACAGACAGAGACTGGGACTAGATTCCGCACTTCTTCGGAACCTGTTAGCAATGCAGATGAGCTATCTGAGTTCAAGCAGCTCCCCATGGGTTGTGTCTGCACGTTCATCCACGTGCTACTCTGGGGGAAGCAAGGGTTCTAAGGGACAACAGGATTGCAGGTGACTGTGGGTTTCTGGGAGGCCTGAATAATTGGGAGGTAGGCATTCAGAGATAGAACAGTGTCACTTGGAGTCCACTACACTACCAGGGCAGCTGGGCCCTGGGGCACCTGCCAATCACAGCACTGCACTTGGTAATCTCCCCTCTTCACAATCAGATCGGTCAAGCACCCAGTGCAGCTGGGCCTCTGAATTATAGGCTGTGGGCAGATGGCTGTCCAAGGAAACAGCCAACGAGTGTGCATCAGGCCCCTTCCTCTGGCTCCTGCTCCTGACAGCAGACACTCACTTTCCCCAAGGAATAAGACCATGACACGCCACATAAATGCTTACCGCATCAGAGCCCACTCCCAGCCTTGCTCAGGGAAAAACCCTGGACCTCCCTGCCCTCCAATGCATGATTCTTGCCTCTTGTTCACCACACCCCTCCCGTGTTAGACCTAGGAGCAACAGAATGTTGGGTGGAGATAAGTCTGGGACTGCACCTATCCTCACCTCTGGCATCTAATACAGTGTCGGCTCAGTGAAGGTCATTCTGGAGATGGGAAGGGCCCAGGAATCCTAGTGTCAACCAGGGCACATTGCTGCCCCCACTCCTGTCCCTTGCTCAGGCAAATTCCAGGAAGAGGCATCATAACTTTGAGTGGCTGCTTGGTCTTCCTTACCAGGTCTCTGATGCCAAGTAACCCATTCTCCCTGTTACTGCGTCTTTGCTCTGGTCCCTGAGAGAATAAAAGCTCTCTCCAGTTGCCATCCTCCCCAGCAGGCAATACTTCAAATACCCATTAGGTTTTATGTGATCATCTCTTCCAGGGCTCCAGGAGATGGCTTCACTCTAGGCCTTAGGCCTCCACACAGCCTGGCAATCTTTCTGGATAATCCCCTGCTCTCTGGCTTTTCTGCTACCCTGAATTAATTCTCCTTGACATCCTGGGTTTCTCTGGGGCACTGGGCAGAGACAAGGCATTGTGGGTTTATAGGCTTGGGGGGGGTCTCTTGCTGTTTTGGATAGTAGTGGGCATACATGTATGCTCGTGTATATGTGTGTGTACATGTGTGTGCGTGTGTGTTTGTGTGTGTATGTGTGTGTGTGTTGCAACAACATGAAATTGAAGAGTCATCAGAGCTCTCATTTTGGAGATGTGGCTGGGCAAAGATACTATCCCAAGATAGTAAAGATGATAGCCGTGATGTTAGCTACAGATACTGCTACCTACAGGCACTGGCCATGTACAGTCCATTTGAGACAGAGAACAAGGCTATACAGACTAGCAGTCACTGGGCCTCTGTACTATGGTCAGGTCCTAGCCTTAGTCCCTGAAGATGTAAGGTCTGTTGATGTATAAAGCATGATTGAGGCTGTGCATGTCTAGTATCCACAGAGCCCTGGGTTTAATCCTTGGTACCCTACAAATTGAGTGTGTATTATTTGGGAAGTAAAGGCAGGGGTATTTGAGGTTTGGAATCATCCTTGGTGGACATAGCAAGTTTCAGACCAGCTTGAGCCACAGGAGACTCTGTCTTTAGAAAACAAAGAGGAGAGGATGAAGAAAGAAAGGGGAATTGGGAACTGGGTACAGAAGCACATGCCTGTTATCTCAGATTTTGGGAGGCTACAGAAGAAAGACCGAAAGTTCAAAGCAGTCTGGAATACATGGTGAGACCCTGTCTCAATAGGTAAAAACAAACAGAAGCAAACTACCATCACAATAAAAGCAAGTCAGAGAAACTCAAAACAAACAACAAAAGGCATACACACACACACACACACACACACACACGCAAATCAGTATTTGTGCTGGTGGTTATGAGATGGGACAGTCTGTGGAATGGAATGTGTTAGTTTTCTGTTGCTACTTCAATAAATCGCCGTAGATTTGGTGGCTTAAAACAGCACACATTCTCTGATAACCTGAGTGTCATCCTTCAAAGCTAAGGTGTTGGCAGAACTGATCCCTTCTGCAAAGAAGGCAGAACGGGTTCTTTCTGTTTTCCAGCTTCTAGAGGCCACTTGCCATTTATTTATTTATTTATTTATTTATTTATTTATTTATTTATTTATTGCTGGTGGCTCCTCCCGGCATCATCAAGGCTCCACACTCCAGCTTCTGCTTCTGTCTTCTCCTTCCTTGTCCTCAAATCTCCTTCACATGAAGAGACTTGTGGTTGCATTTAGGGTTGACCCAGAATATTAGCTACCTTCTTGTCACTGTAATCAAATACCTGACCGGAAGCAATTTAACCTGTAAACCAGACATCTGTGTCACCCCCTGCAAGGTTCACGGAACATCCTGGAAGGAAGACAGTGTAGAAAGAATGTCCCAGCAGCTGTAGTTATTTGCATTAAGACCTATACAAGATAAGGCCTGCCAACATTCCATCCGGAGATGGAGGCGGGGGTTACTGAGGTTCAACCTCTAACCAAGGGGCTAACAGTGGTTAATGGTTACTAGGGGAAGAAGAGTCACTTTATTCAGGGGTGTGGCCACTGATAAGTTGTCCACACTCCTAGGGACTTGTGGTAACCCCAGGAGAGCTATGCTCTGGTTAATACTTCCCCACTAAACTATACTCATGCAAACAACCCTAAAAAACAACAACAAAGAGACAGGAGAGTGGAAGATGACTCCTCGGGAAGAAGAGACTCAACAGGGGGATAAGAGGCTAATGGGGTATATGGTTGAAATATACTATACACATCCATGAAATTGTAGGATTAAAAAATAAATACAAGAAGCAACTTAAGTAAGGAGAGGTTTATTTTAGCTAACAACTTGAGATGAGCAGTCCATCCCGTTGGGGAAGGATGGCTGAGTGGGAGGGGCTTGAAGCTCTGCTTCCAGCAGTGTGACACTGTGAATCTCACACTGTAAATCCTCATGGGCCAGGTAGGAGAGGGGTGGCTGGAAGAAGAGCTCATCTCTAAGCCTCAAGCCTCCTCTCATCCCCAGTATCCTACCTCCAGCTATGTCTGCCAGACCATTGCAAAAGAGCACAGCTGCCTGGTGTGTACACACATGTGCTTGTGTGGACACTTTAAATTCAAACTAGGACACTGTGATAATCCAGAATAAAATCTCATTTCAAAACCCTTCACTTAATCACAACTACAAACCCTGTTTATCACTGAAGGCAACAGTCATGGGTGCCAGGGATTAGGACCTAATGATTCCACATGGAGCCTATGAGATGAAGTGGTTAGCAAAGGACCCAGCCACAGAGCCAATCGCAATCTAGAGCTCCCACTGGGGCCTCCAAAATAGGGCTTCTTCACATCCATATCCAGAGTTTGGACTTGTGGAGGCTTTAGGAGAACCTGTGTATACATTCAGTGCCTTGTAATTAGTACTGCAAAGCAGTAAACATGCTATAGAATCAACCAATGAACGAGCAGGTCATCAACATCTACAGGGTCCTGCAAGTGGTCCTTTAGTCCTGTATCCTGCAATAGTCATTAACTGTAAACATTTTTAATCCCAATTCGGGGTTTCTACTCCACCTTGATCATTCAGTTCCTGGATATGGATAAAAGACACAACTTTTATTATTTACAATAAGCCTTAAACAGCACAAGAATCGGACAGATATCTACCTTCTATGCGGTTAGAATCTACTTTCCTATGGATAACCCCAAGTTATTACTTACTATGTTTCATCTAGGCTGCTCTTAATTCTAATTGGCCAACCCTCATGGCCACGTCGTCATGACTCACCTAACCCATGGCAGCTTCTCCTTCATTCACCTTCCTCCACCCCCATCCCACCCCACCCCTCACCCATGGTTCTTCTCTGACCTCCAGCCCAGGAATCCTAAATCCCACCTATGTCTCTTCTGCCCAACTATTGGCTGTCAGCATCTTTATTTACCAATCAAAAATAACTTGGGGACAAGGTCACATAGGGTCACTTGGGTCTCTGTGTGGACTCTCTCATCTCTGGTGCAACCAGGTCTCGAGGAACCAGTATTAGCATTAAAATAAAAGCAGCATCAGGTCAACCCACTACAATTAACCATCTACTGTTTGCTAGTCTCTGTTCCAAACAGTTTGGGTACATCAATGGATGAAGCACAGATCGTCATACTTAGGGAGCTAACATTGGTGTCAAGAGACAATAATTAAGTCAAACAAGATCAGCCTTGTGCTATACTATGAAGTAACATGGCATGGGCACAAGGGAAAATAGACAGGGGAAGAGACCAAACATGCTTATTATGGGATGGGATAGGTGAGGATATTAAAAGGACTATCCACAGAAGCTGGGCACAGTGGCAAATGCCTTCAATTCCAGAAGTCAGGAAGAGACAGTAGATCTGTGAGGTCCAGGCCATCTAGTTTGCATAGTTAGTTCTAGGCCAGTCAGCTACATAGTGAGACAGGAAAATAGAGAGAAGACAGAGACAGACAGAGACACAGAGAAAGACAAAAGCAGAAAGAGAGAGAGAGAGAGAGAGAGAGAGAGAGAGAGAGAGAGAGAGAGATTCTGAAGAAACAAAAGAGGCTGTTATGAAAGGACTCAGCTTGTCTTGAAGATGAAATCTGAACAACCTTTTGCTGGGACATCATACTGCTTAAACACTGAGATGGGGTGAAGTTTGGATTAGACATTTGTCTAAGAAAAACATGGTGTGTCTGTCCAGTTGCCGTCTACATATTTGAGTTTACACCCATGGGTTATTGGTGTCATCTTTAATCTTGGAGTCATCTATAATCTTCCCCAGCTGGTAGTAGTTTTGGTGTAGACTCATAACTAGTTAAGCTGCTAAGAAATAAATGGCTCTTATTCTGACATGGGGCCATAAATGAAAGAAAATAATGAAATATCTATTCACCTTCTCCAAAACTCAGGGAATATCAAGAAAGAAGCAGGAAGAATATGAGAGACAGATGGGTAGGGTATTGTGTAGCTATTTCCTTCAAATTAAAACTTTCTTTTCTGGAAGTAGGAGGAAGATTCATCTCCCACGTGGGCTTTTTGGTATTGTAGCTCCCTGTGAGCCACCTACGTGCCTGTAAACAATACCAATAAACTCGTTGGTTCACCAAGTTAGACTTGGATGAAATTGTTTGGTCTGCTGTTGGTGGGTAAATAGATATTTGTTTATATCTCCCCTAGAAAAGCCATCCAACAGAGGTATCTTCCCAATTCCTTCTCAGGTCCCGAAGAGGCAGTCAATCTTAGCTTCAACGCCATCTGCACCCTTCCTGTCTCAGTTGACCGCCACCCTAAGAGGACAGGCATAAAGAGCCCCAGAACACAGACAGATTTGCATGGACCTCTTATTTTTCTTTCTTTCTGATGTCATTGATTCAGCTATTCATTTCTGTAGCCCCTCAAAGCATGTGAATGGCCAGATTCTGACCCTAGACTACTCTAAACCTTCTGTGTCTCAAGGGGTTTCCAGCTTTTCAAGATACAGGTGGCCAAGCATTGTCCTACAGAGGGGAAAAGAAAAAGCCCCAAATCAGGCCTCAGAGTCCCACCAATCCCTGAGCTTACCCCAAGATCAGGCAACAGAATCCCACCAATCCCAAGCAACCCTGAAAGGCTCTCCCATCCTCCAAGAAGACCTACATAAAGCCTGTTTTTGCTCAATTCTCTGCCGTTTCTCATTGGGACAGAGGCAGCCACCCTCTTGTGTTTTTTCCAATAAATCTCTTGTATGAAATTTGTTGTGTAGTGTGACTTTGTGGTATTTCTTTGCTTCCAGCTGCCAGGATCCCCTTCCCTTCAGAGCTGCAACATTTCCATAGGTGAAACCTTTCCCCATTTACAAGTTCAGCCAATGAATATTGCTGGAACAGCTTCTGTGTGGCAAGTCTTCTAGGTTCTGAGAATCCAACAGTCTTGCAGGGCTTACATTCCAGAGATGAGAGACTAGTAATCAAGATGAAGGAGTAAATTACATATTATCCTACACAGAAAGGATTTAGAGAGTGTAGGAGAGTACTCTAGGTAAGATGGTCCAAGAAGGTGACTTTTGAGGAAAATCATGGTCACTCAAGACATGAGCAACCTGTTGCTTCCAGTTCTCTCATTTTTATTCCCAGAATCCACGTTGGGCCACTGTGTGGGCTGCATAGCTGCTTGGTATTATGAAATATAATGTGGCGTGGGGGAGTCCGTGGCAGCCAAGTCAGGTGTACTCCTGAGAAATTAAGCCATGCAACAGGTATGGCTCAACAGGGAGCTGGAGAAGGAATAGAGGCAGACAGGAGGACATGCAGACAGGCAGACAAATGGGGAACAAAGCCCTGAGGGTGGAGAGTGCAGGGGGAGGGAGGGAGAGAGAGAGGGCACTGGAAGAGAACAGAGAGAGCTGGGGTGGTAGGCGGGGCCTTTTGGCTGCAGCGCACATCTGGCACACCTGGCAGCGGCAACTGCTAGGTCCCCGAGAGCAGGCCAGTGGAATTGCCTGTACGCTAACACTTGGTACGATCCTTTTTGGCTATTTTTAATTCTGCTAAAGTGTTTCTTTCCTTTCACTTTCTTGAAAGGAGTTGGTTTCCTTTTTCTACCATGTGGGTCCCAGGGATTGACCTTATGTCATCAGCTTTCTTTAGCAGTAAGCACCTTTAAACATTGAGCCATCTGATTAGCCTGTGTGTGTGTGTGTGTGTGTGTGTGTGTGTGTGTGTGTATCTTTTCTTAACTACAGCCTACAAGTGTATACATGGCTACATCCAACTCAGATACGAAAATATCAAGGTTAGACACTTCATTATTACTAGAGATTGTATGTCTGTGCCCCTCAAACATCCATATTGATGGAACTTAACCTCCAGTGTGGTCGCTGTAGGAGGTAATACATTTTAGAGGTGACTAGATCATGAGGCAGAGCCCTTTCAAATGGGTCTAGTGTCCTTAAGCAAAGGATCCCAGAGAACAGTTAACATGAATTGTGGCTTTTATAATTTCTGTGTAGTGGAGAAAGAAGATGGAGAGGTGACGTACATCATTTGAGCCCGGTCACACTGTGTCACCTTACAGTACCAGATTAATAAGTGCGAAGAAGATTGCTGCCATAGACCTGGGGGAGTTTGATAGACAAGCAAATTTAGCAGACAAGGCAGTTACCACATTATTCCATATGACAGGCATGTCACAGAGGCCTAGATAGTTTAGCTGGTTTGTCCAAGGTCACACTGGCATTCTGGGATGGGATAAGACTGGGCTGGATCCCACCATTGCCAATGTTAAACTTACTTTAAGTTTTTGTCTTTTTTTTTTTTTGCATATAGCTTATGTTTACAATTTAGGAGCAAAACAAGGTAGAGAGTTGTGGGAATAAATCTTTCTTTTATCCCACCTCCTAACAGCACCGTCCTGAGGCAACAGCCATCACAGTTTGTTGTGGTTTTTTTCTTCTTTGTGTCGAATCCCAGTGGAAAGGCAGAAGACAGAATCAGATCTTCAGGTGTGTTGCCCTGGCTCGACTTAGGGTTATAAACCAAGCGTGGACACCTTGAGCAAGCGCCTCAGTATCTTGGAACCATAGTCCTCGTAGAGACATGACGAGAATCGTGTCTCTAGCCCAGTAAGAGAACAATTTGAGGCAAACCAATATCTGTTGCCAGATCCTGTTCTAGGGTTGCCAGATGGATGAATGGTGACCCCCCCACCCTCCCCCAAACAAGTAAGATAGCCTGCATGGATCCTTCCTCCCTGGGATTCATTAATTCTCTTGATAGAAACTTAAGTCAAATGACCTCTGCCCCCAGCCTGAGCTCTGGGGTCCCATATGGGCTAGTGGCTTGCTAAAGCCTGCCCTTCTAGGAGCTTTGCTAACTTAGGTATGCATTCGGACTGACCCTCTGACTTGGAGAGCACTCTACCATAGGTGGTGCTATATAGGGTACGGGAGAGAGCTGCTGCCTTCAAGATGATGAAATGAATGAAAAGGCAGGAGACCAATGGGAATCTGGCGAGACGTGCTTCTAATTTTGAAACTTAGATTTAAAATAAGAAGAGAAAATAGAGGAAGATCATTTTCTAACTCATCCTACAAGGCCAGTGCTATCCTAATTGCAAAATATGAAACAAGGCCTCCATTTTTCCATGCTGAGGCAGGGAAGAAAGACCTGAAGGCTAGACCTGGTCTGTTCTTCAGTGTCAGCCGGTGAGTCCTCAAGTCCTCTGGGCCTTGTTGAAGGCTTATCAAAGAAAGTTCCCAAGATAAGTGCCATGAAGATCTCCATCTGGGACCAGCTTGGCCTTTTCTCTGCAGCTTCTCTCAGGCCATTGCTGCCACCACCACACTCTCCTAACCCAGGACAAAGTCCCCTTCCATCTCTTATAGTCAGTGTGGACGGTGAAGGTTGGCCACACACTCACATATGAGAATGTAAATCCTACTCTGTAGCCCAAACTGATCTAAAACTTGCTCCATAACCTAGACTGACCTCAAACCCACAGCAATCCTCCTGCCTCAGCTCTCCAAGTGCTGGGACTGGAGATCCGAGACACCCCTTGCAGCTCACTGTGAGTATGGGCTAAGGGCATAGATTTGTACAAGGAAGAGACAGGAGCAAACAGAAAGACACGTAATGACTGAGGTCTGAACTCACGGAGCAGAGAGTCTGGGGTTCTTTAGATCTATCCAGTTCTTCTCAAGGCCCTGAAATAGCTCAGAGTCATACGAGTGCTGCACAACTCCAGGCCCCGTGCTGGCTCTTTTCTGTTTTGCCTGTGAAAAGTGGCACCATCAACACCTCATCCATCACTTAGGGATGGTCTCAAAGCCATCATGACCTCCTCAGGTTGCTATGACATCCAGGGAGATGTTAGAAAAGGCGTCTTCATCTAGTGACTGGCGAGAACAAGCTTTCCTGTCCCCCAGTACATTCCCACCCCATCACACCCAACACCATCATAAATACAGGACCTAAGCTCCAGCATCACAGCTACATGGGCCAGATGTCCCACAAGGCCTCATGCCTGACCTGTCTGAGCAGGCCTTTCTAGGAGCAGAATGGCAGAATATTTTTTTAAACTCACTTTGTGCTAGGGAGAGAAAAAAAAAGCCTACATTTTGTGCCCGGTCACGTATTTTCTATCCTTGTTCTGTTTATTTGTTTATAGTTTAGTTGGGTTTTGTTTTGTTTTGAGACAGGGTCTCACATAGCCCAGGCTTGCTTGGAACTCAATGTAGATCCAAGGATGAGCCCCCTACCTCTACCTCTTAGGTGCTGACACCATACCCACTTTACTGGGGACTGAACCTAGGGTTTTGTGCAGGCAAGGGGAACAGTCTATCAACTGAGCTACAAGCCTTCTCCCCATCTCGTTACGTATCCTTATTCTATTCTTCAACGAATATATCTTTAAAACCAAGCACCTGGCACTCACTTGTAATCCTACCATTTGGCAAGATGGTAGAAAGATCAGGAAGAATTTAAGGTCAAGCCCAGATTCACAGTGTGTTCAAGGCCAATCTGGACTACATGAGACCCTGTCTTAACCACCCCCCCAAATAGAAATATATTTGGTAGTTCATTAGAGCCAACCCAATGTTCCTGACTTTCTTTTTTTTTTTTTTTAAATTTTAAGTTTTTTTTTTAAAGATTTATTTATTTATTTATTTATTTTATGAATATACTGTAGCTGTCTTCAGACACACCAGAAGAGGGCATCCAATCTCATTACGGATGGTTGTGAGCCACCATGTGGTTGCTGGGATTTGAACTCAGGACCTCTGGAAGAGCAGTCAGTGCTCTTAACCGCTGAGCCATCTCTCCAGCCCATTCCTGACTTTCAACTAGTGAAATAAAGACAGGACCCTTAACCCCTGTTTCCAAGACAAGGAAGAGACAAGTATAGGGGCCAAAGTCCAATCAGCCTGGGTATATATCTTAGGGTTTGCATTGCTGTGAAGAGACACCATGACCAAGTCAGCTCTTATAAGGACAACATTTAATTGGGTCTGGTTTACAGGTTCAGAGGTTTGGTCCATTATCATCAAGGCAGAAGCATGGAAGCATCCAGGCAGGCATGGTGCAGGAGGAACTGAGAGTTCTACATCTTCATCTGAAGGCCACTAGAAGAAGACTGGCTCCCACAGGGTTAGGAGGAGGGTCTTATTCCCATCCCTACAGTGACATACTTCCTCCAACAAGGCCACACCTCCTAAAAGTGTCATTCCCTGGGCAGAGCATCTTCAAACCACCACAATATAAATCAGAAAAAAAAAAAGCACTCAGATTATCCTTAGATTATAATCAGGCTATTAAAGCCATGTGTTCGTGTCTATACCCATGCCCTCTGCCACACCCTCCTCTCCCCAGCCATTTGACTCTGGACACTTGCCTTGTCATTCTCATTTGTGCCTTGGGAATAACTATTAACATCTTCTTCATAGAAAGCAATGAGTAGCTAAGACCAAGGGTCTGGCATATCGAAGATGCCCAACAGACAGTACTGTCTTAGTTGGGGTTTCTATTACTGTAATGCAATCTTATGACCAGAAAATAAGTTATGCAGGAAAGGGTTTATTTGGCTTATACTTCCACATCATTGCTCATCACTGGAGGAAGTGAGGACAGAAACTCATGCACGGCAGGAAACTGGAAGCAGGAGCTGATGCATAGGTCATGGAGGGGTGCTGCTTACTGGCTTACTTTACATGGATTACTCAGCCTGCTTTCTTATAGAACCCAGGAGCATCAGCCGAGGGATGGCCCTGCCCACTATGGGCCGGGCACTTCCTCACTGCTCATTAGTTGAGAAAATGCTTTATAGCTGGATCTCAGGGGGGCATTTCCTCACTGAGGCTCCTTCCTCTCTGTTGAGCCTCTAGCTTGCGTCAATAGGTACAGTGTGAGCTTGCGCAGACATTTCAAGGATCTGGACCCTTGTTGGTGCAAAACTGAGAGCCACACATAATGCAGCAAGAAGGGGGAATGAACAGGAAAGGAGACAAGCTCTTCCTGTTGAAAACGCCATTGTTCATCTCTCTTCCCTGTGTTGGCTGTTTGTTGTCTCTTTGAATAGAGACCTAGGACATTGCCAGATGCTCCTCGTCTTTCCGTGTCTAGTCTCTCCACGAATAAACAATTCTAGAATCTTTCAGCCTTTATACTCGATATGTTTGGTCCATGGAGCTGGGAGCACCTGTCTGTTCTCTTGGTCTGATACTCAGTGGGACGAAGGTGGGTCCTATGAGACTCATTACTAGCAAACGCCAAGCCTGGAGGACAAGGAGACCGAGGGCTCCATGGAGCCCTGCACACAAGGTGATGGGAAAAGGCGTACATCTTCTATTTACCACCATAAGGACAAGCCAGACAGATGCCTCTCCTAGCCTTTCCCTGGCAGGCGGGCCCGTGGTGGGACCAGATGTTGCCACTGGTCACAGGTTTTTTTTTTTTTAAATAAGTTTCTAGGTTTTAAAAGGTCAGGGTCTTTGGTGGTAAAAGTTTTACAGACCAGTAAAAATTTATTGTGGAAGACGGAAAACCAGCTGCATTGGAAAATGCCAGAGCCAGGAGCCTGGCAGATCCCAGCTCCATCGCAAACCAGCTGTGGGGATTAAGGCACACGCAGGTGCCTTGCCTAAGTTCTGTTTGAACCTGGGAAATAGGTGTAAGAACAGAGGGTGCCCGGTGGCATCTCTGGATGGGTGATAACACTCTCCGGGCGTGTATGTTTGGGAGTCTGGCCCTCCTCCTCCAGTGCCGGGAATACTGGACACAAAGAGCCAGCCAAGGCCTGTGGGTCCTGCACTCTTAGAGCTTTTCATTAGGCAGACTGGCTCCCTGCCATATGCCATCTGAGTGTCTGCTTCCATTCCCTGGGAGGAGCCCCGCGGTCTGAAGCAGAGCTCAGGAATCAGATTAGCCAGGCTGCTGCTGTTCCCTGGTCCCCACCGGCCAAGGCGAGTTCATCAAGGCCTCACGCTAATTCTTATCTTGTTTAAAAGGGGCAAAAGTGACTCCTCAGTTTCATCTGAGGCAATTTACACCCCGCCACTGGCCGTGGTTCCAAGTTCCCTCTGTCTGTTGTGCCATCAAATCCACTATTAGGACATTTCTTCGGGGGAAACTTGATTGCTGTTCTATCAGAGAGGCTCTGGGGCAATCTATCTCCATCTGAGGCCATGGCCTGCTCGGCTCCCTCTAATCCTGTTATCTGAGGGAGTAATTCTCTAATGCACACGCTGCATACAATGTATCCACTTTCCTTCTAACCCAATTGGATGCCCCCAAAGGATTCCAGTACTGAACACAGAAATGAAGGCTTAGGGCCCATGGGACAGGGTCTCCAGGCTTTCCCGTGGCATTCTTTTATTCTCAGCGTTAAAGATCGAATCCAGAGCAGCAGTTCTCAACCTGTGGGTTGTGACCCCTGGGGGGTTCTGCATAGCAGATATCCAGCATATTAGATGTTTACATTATGATTCATAACAGTAGCAACATTACAGTTACAAAGTAGCGAGGGAATAATTTGGTGGTTGAGGGTCACCACAATAAGAGGAACTGTATTAAAGGGTCACAGCATTAGAAAGGTTGGGACCCACTGACCTAGAGCTGTGCTACCTATACCCTCATCTTAGCCTTCCCAACGCCCTGACCCCTTCCAAATCTTCTGTTTCTTCTTTCCCTCTCAGGACAAGGTGGTTCTTGACGCTTCCTCTGTCTTCAAATGAATGGTGTGGCTTTGATACGCACCAGAGCTCCAGCATGGAGGATCTAAGCACAGTGATGAGGCCGTGGGAGAGCAGTCAGCTCTTCAGTGATGAAATAGCTACAGCGGTGACCCAAGTGCATATGTCTGCTGAAGACTTACCCCTGGCTTATGGCCATTCGATGGGATCCCAGCACTTAGAAAGTGAAGTCAGGCAGGTCAGAAGTTCAAGGTCAGCTTCAGCTACACAAGATTTGTAAAAGAAAAAAATTCATATTATTTTTAGTGCTAGGAATGAGACTTTGTTGGCAGAATGCTTGCCTGGCATGAAGAGAGCCCTGGGTCCCAACCTCAGCACTGCGTGTAGTGGGTATGGGGGTTTACACCTGTAGTCCCAGAATGTGAGAAGTATTAGGTGTTTGTCATTCTTGGCTATAGGGAGAGTTCCAGGCAACCCTGGGCTAGATGAGACCCAATCTAAGGAATGAAATAAAAAGAAAGAAAACAAACTACACTTCAGAAAATGTTTCCTCTTGCAACTCATTCCACGCAAGTAGTCTACTGGAAAAGGAATTAAAAAGAACACAAGTGTTTGTTTGTTAAAGTTTACCATTACAGATACAGGAAAACCTTGCCTTTAATATAAAAGAGACAGAAGAGTCTCCACTTAATGATAGATTGGGCCGGGTTCCTCCAAGCTGAAATTCATATAGTCTTTTTTTTTTAATGAATCTTTTTTTTTTTTTTCGAGGCAGGGTTTCTCTGTGTAGCCCTGACTGTCCTGGAACTCACTCTGTAGACCAGGCTGGCCTCGAACTCAGAAATCTGCCTGCCTCTGCCTCCCAAGTGCTGGGATTAAAGGTGTGTGCCACCACCGCCCGGCTTCATATAGTCTTTTACTCAGACAACTTTTGAGGCACTGTATCTCCAAGTAGTAGATGCTTACCCATTTAACTTACAACGAGAAAAGAGACATTGTTTTCAAGAGAGCCAAATTTAGACAGAAAGTATTAAAAAAATGTTTACAAAAGGGAGAAAGGGGTCTGAGAGGATGGTTCAGTAGTCGAGAGCATGTACTGCCCCTGCAGAGGACCTGAGTTCAGTTCCCAGCATCCATTGTTGGGAAGTTCACAATCACCTGTAACTCCAGCTCCAGTGGATCCAACACCTCTGGCCTCTATGGGCACCTGCACTCATCGGTACATATCCCCACACAGACACAGGCACAGGCACAGGCACAGGCACAGGCACAGGCACAGGCACAGGCACAGGCACAGGCACAGACACAGACACTGGCACAGACACAGACACAGACGACACAGATACAGGTGACACAGACAATGCAGACACACAATTAAAAAAATAAAAACACATTTTAAAAAGAAACAGAGAAAGCTATAAAATTATATATAAAATATATTTCATTTATTATTTATTTATTTTTGCATGTATACAGGAACTAAAGAGATCAGAAGAGGCATCGAGTCACCTATAATTGGAGTAACAGAAAGTTGTGAGCTGCCATGTTAGTGCTAGGAATTGAATCCAGGTCATCTGGAAGAGCAGCCAGTGCCCTTACCCACCAAAATATTCTCCTGACATCCTATTTTCTTAACTATACACTTTATGGAAGGAACTCAGAGACGAACATACTCCTTCTGCGACAGTAAGCCTATGGAGGCTGGTAATTGTTCTTTATAATTTTCTAAAATGAATACTGCATGTACTTATTATATATATCAGAATGTATAAAAATAAATACACATGACCTGCAAAAGAAATAGCTCAGAGGTTAAGAGCCTATATTGATCTTGCGGAGGACCCATGTTCAGTTCCTAGTGCCCATGACAAGCAGCCCACAATCGCCTGTATCTCTATCTCTAGGGGATTCAAAGTCCTTTTGCAGATTCCAAGGACACTAGCACGCACACACGTGCATACCCACTCACCTCTCCATGCCCATATATATATATATATACATATATATATATATATATGTGTGTGTGTGTGTGTGTGTGTATGTGTGTGTGTATGTGTGTATGTGTGTATATATATATATGTATGTGTGTGTATGTGTGTATGTGTGTGTGTATGTGTGTATGTGTGTGTGTATGTGTGTATATATATATATGTGTGTGTGTGTGTATGTGTGTATGTGTGTATGTGTGTATGTGTGTGTGTATGTGTGTGTATATATATATGTGTGTGTGTGTGTGTATGTGTGTATGTGTGTATGTGTGTGTATATATATATATATATATATATATATATATATATATATGTGTGTGTGTGTGTATGTGTTTGTTTAAAATTATCTTTAATCTTTTTTTTACAGTCCAGTCATTATCCCCCTCCCTGTCCACCCTCATCCCATTCCTCCTCCCCCTCCCTCCCCGCTCTGCCCCCTGTCTCCAAGAGGCTGTCCCCACCACACCCCCCACCACACCAGGCCTCCCCACTCCCTGGGGCCTCAAGTCTCTTGAGGGTTTGGTGCATCTTCTCCCACTGAGGCCAGACCTGGGAGTCCTCTGCTGTATGTGTGTGTGTGGTGGGGAGGGGCTTGTATCACCTGGTGTATGCTACCTGGTTGGTGGCTCAGTGTGTGAGAGATCTCAAAGGTCCAGGTTAGTTGAGACTGCTGGTTTTCCTATGGGGTGGCCCCCTTCCTTAGCTTCTTCCAGCCTTTCCCTAATTCGACCACAGGTGTCCCCAGCTTCTGTCCATTGGTTGGATGCTAGTATCTGCATCTGAATCTTTCAGCTGCTTATTGGGCCTCTCAGAGGGCAGCCATACCAGGCTCCCAACTGTTGCCCTGTATGCAGCAAAACTCCTGGGAGGCTTTCAGACTGTTGAGTTTCCTATATATTAATGTTTTTAACTCTATGTGTGTGAGGAAGGAGGGAGGAAGAAGGGGAGGGAGGGAGGAAGAGAGAGAGAGAGAGAAAGAGAGAGAGAGAGAGCGCGCATGCTTTGTGCAGCCTGGGCTGGCCTCAACCTCACAGGTGCTGAGGTTACAGATGCCAGTCACACTGCCTGGTCCTGTTGCTTACTGAACCTTTAATTAATTTTTTGTTTCCTTGTTTCCTGAGATAGGGTTTTTTATAGCCCATGGTGCTCTGGAACCAGATGTGTAGATCAGAGTGGCCTGGAACTTCTGTTCCTCCTGCCTCTTCCTCCCTGGAATTACAGGAGAACATCACCATACCTGGTGTAAAGCACTTTTCCCCCTGTGTTGCTGGTGGTCACACTCAGGGCTTGGTGAATGCTAGGCATGTTCAACCATGTTCCCAGACTTAGGATAAGAACATGATCACAAAAGGCCACCCATTTAATGATAAAACTTGGAAAATCAGGCAAAGATGTGTAAACTATTTCGTTTTCCCTGATTCTTTGTGGCACCTGCCTTAAGTAATTCTAGTATTTGAGAGGTGAAGTCAGGAGGAACAGATGTTCAAAGCTATTCTCAGCGTCTTAGTGGGTTCAAGGACAACCTGGGCTGCATGAGACCCTGGCATAAAAGACAAAGCAAAACAAATCAAAATGGAAAAACAAACAAACAAACCTTTAATTAAATGAGGATGAAGAAGCAGACATTTAGTGTGACGCCCTGCTACCCCCTCTGTCCTCAGAAATGTCCAGTCACCTGCTTCACTAGGGGCATTACATCACCTTGGGAAGCCAAAGTATGTTTTTTATTACCTCGGCTTAAGCCACCCTGTGGCACTCCCCATACTGTACTTGTGAAGGGACAGTACTGACAGTGACAGCCCAGTGTACAGCCCCACAGCTGCATCTTTGCTTCACAGATCCTGTAGGCCCTACCCTTCCCCAAAATATTTCTTGGGCAAGATGTGGTCAGTCGAGCCACCTACTTGGATGGGTGGGCTGAACTCCCTCTCCTGACGTCTGCCAGCAGACTCCCCTCCCCCTTCTCCCGCCCTGAAACCTGATCCAGCTGAAAAGCTGCTTGCTAGAAAACTTGGCGGCTCCCCAACTCTGGTGGCCGGGAGTGCCAGGCTGCAGCCGCACAAGGTGCAGGCTGCGGTTGGAAAAGCAGGCTGCCTGGGACATGAGGTTGGCAGTGGGTGTGCAGGCTGGCAGTCGTGGGGACTCATCCTGAGTAGCTGCTCCGAGGCCCTCCCACATCTGGGAAGCTTGCCATGCGGCTCTGCATCCTGCAGGTGCTGCTGGCCTTGTTCCTGTCCATGCTGACAGCACAGGGAGAAGGTAAGGAGTTTGGCAGGGAGGGGAATAGCAAGCTGGGATGGGGGGAAAGCCTTAAGTCCCAAAGGGCTGAAGGTAGGAGAGGCCGGAGCTACAGGAAGGCTCTAGAAAATCAGCTATCTCACTGTTATAAGAAAGGATTCTAAGGTGTGGGGTCAAATGAGGTGGTTTGAGAAGTTGAGCCCAAGTGAGCCTGCTCCTGAGAAGGGAGTAGAGTCTGGAAGGTTTTGGAAGACGGTTCCTATTCTCTTCACCTTGCCTTATCAAATGGGAGCAGCTATGGACCTGTGAGCTCATTCAGTTCACTTTTTCTTATAACCACAGTCCAGAGAGGGAGACTAATTCATTCAGGGTCACACAGCTTGCCAGCAGCAGAGTGGGGACCAGGATCACTTTAGTATCTTTTTCTTGCTTTTGCTGGTTTTGTTGCATGGGTCCTATGGGTTTTCTCCTCCCCCAGGCTCCTCTAAGGTTCACCTCCAGTAATGTCAAACTTCTCTGTCCTTTCTACTCAATCTTCTCCTCACTGCCTCATAAACAAGGTGTTCGGGCCACACAGGATCTGGTTCGTTCTATTGCAGACCACACCACAGGAAGGTTCCTTCTACACAGCCGGGTTGCAGCATCTTGAGGGTCAATGAGAAGGGTGCCACCAAGGGGAGGGACTGATGGGAAGGCTAGGAGTAGGATGCTGTTTTCTGGAAGCTGTCGTTGGGAGAAGCAAGGTAGATGGATGAGAGGCAAATTGCATGTGGTAAGTGCTTTGGGCTTTCTTGCCTGGGTTGCTCTGTGCTCCCAGCCATGCCCTTGTTCTGAGGTCTGACTCCATTAGCCAGGCACTCCCCAAACATCCAAGAGTCCCTCAAAGCCCATCAGACTCCCCTACAAGCCTCTCAGTTAGTAGTGAGGAATCTGGTATGAGTCTCAGGTTCTTGGCTAGCAGTGTATGCTATTTACTCTCCTGAACCTTGGGGATTCCTGTCTGTATAATGGTCCTGTCTTGCTAGCTGCGCTGGCAGAGACTGAATTGGAAGACTTATGCAGATATTATTCCATTATTCCAAGGAAGACTCAAAAAAGTCTCTCGGAGAGGGAGATACAGCTCTGTTGGTCGAGGCCTGCTTAGCATGCATGCACAAAAGCCCTGGTCCCAATCCCCAGCACTGCATAAACCAGAAGTGGAGGTATAATAGAAGCCCATAATCCCAGCATTTGGAAGGTGGATGCAGGGGGATCAGAAGTTCAAGGTCTTCCTTGGTCCCATGGCAAGTTCTAGGCTGTGTGAGATCGATCCTGTCTAAAAAGCAAAACAAAATAAAAGAAACTTTAAAATAGCCTCTTGTTTCCCATTTCTGTTTGCTCACCTCTGTCTTTCCAGACAGGAGGGAAGCTCATAGGACAGGCAGATGACACACTAGAGAAGAGCCTGCAAGAATGCCTTGGCATCTGGAGACACGTGTGAGGGCAGGTTAGGAGGACACAGTATTGTTTAATAAGAACCAGCCTTGTTGGCTCCCAGTTTGCAAAGGACCAGTCCATTCTGCGGCTTCACCTTCTTGCCATCTGGGCTCCGACCCTCTGGGCTGTGCCCTCCCCACCCACTGCGTGATGACTTTTGTTTAATGAAGTATGGACTGCTTCATGAGTTTGCATCTCTACCTTGTGCAGGTGCCTCCCTAACCTCTATATCATCTCAGTTTTAGTGCATGTGGTCCCCACATGAATGGGGCTGTCCCATGTCACTCCTGCTTTCTGAGGTTAGCACCACTGTTTCCCAGGGGAAAACCAAAGAATACTCAAAATCCCACAATAGCACCAGGGCCTGGAGCTGGGGTCTCTTTTCCTTTTTAAACTTATATTTTGTTTTGTATTATTGTTGTCATTGCTGCTGTGTGTCTGAGGTCACACATATGCCTTGGCCTGTATGTGGAGGTCCTTTTCTTCTACCATGTAGATCCCAGGTACTGAATTTAAGCCATGAGGCTTGGTGGCAGTGGCTTTTGCTCCCTGAGCAACGTCTCCTGCCCAGAGGATGAAATTCTTTAACAGATTCTAAACTGGATCGAGAGAATCAGGGCTCTGGGATCTGTGTTAAACTGCTCTCCTTCCCAGGCAGCCGGAGGAGGGCCAACCAGGCCCGTGGCACCACCCAGCCTGCTCTGCTAAGGCTGTCAGATCACCTCCTGGCTAACTACAGGAAGGGGGTGCGGCCTGTGCGGGACTGGAGGAAGCCTACTACCGTCTTCATCGATGTCATCATGTATGCCATCCTCAACGTGGTGAGCTGCCCTTGATCTGTGTCAGGGAATCAGAGAAGCCATGTAAAGCTAAATCACCTACTGGGTAATATGGTGGGCATGAAGAACCCTAGTACGTGTGGTCTGGCACCCTGGCTGGGACAGAATGAAGTTGTATCTGCACACCTGCCCAAACCACAACCCTAGGCCACTTATGTGCACCTCCTCCTAGATATAGTCACCTCCTGCATGTGGCTATCCATGTAGCACATGATGGAAACTGTCTCCCTCATATCATCGGTAGAATCTTAGTGCCTTACACAGGTCCCTGAGTGGCAGGTGTCACTAAATGGCAACCGTAGATAAAATGCCAACCAATAGATCAATTAACTAATCAATAACTAGAGTAGGGTGGGGGGGGCCACTGCTCAGCAGATGATGCAAAGCACTGCATGGCTACGGACAAAAGGCGACGCCAGAGCTGTGAGCTCTCTGCCTTGCAATGGGGAAGTGGGCCCTGACTTTGCAGGCAACTGGGTCATATGGCCTCCTCTACGCACACACAGGAGGGAATCAAATCATGTTGCTTTGAACACCTCTGCAAAGAATAGCTAAGGGCAGGTGGCTGTGCTGCTGCAGAAAGGCAGACTTGGAATCAGATGGAGAAAAGGGAATAATCACTTTTTCTATTCTGTAGTTTGGAGTCTCTTAATTTTGAAGCACGGCAGTTCACATACGCATTGTATATGTATAATATATTATATACAGAGAGATATTAGAAGGTAAGGCATCTATAGGCATACTATTACATATATATGAATATGATAAACAATAACAACAGAAAATATACACAATTTGCACATCACCTAGGGTTTAGTTTTGTTGTGTTTTATTGAGACACTTTTACCATATTCCCAGGCTGTCCTGAAGCTCACACAATGTCCGACTCAGCCCTGCTAAGTGCTGGACTACAGGCATGTATCACCCCACCTCACTATGTATCTTCGAAGTTGAAAAGAAATGATTGCATTTCTCTCTAGTTGCACCCATTTAACAGACCAGCTTCTCCTGGCTGGCCAGCAGCTTGAGTTCTTCTCCTTCCCTGGTCCTGCCTTTCCAGCAGATGAGACGCTCAGTACCAGCTTCTGTTTGGGCTGTGTGTGTGTGTGAGACCACATGTCAGCCCCTTTCATTTTTGCAGGATGAGAAGAACCAGGTTCTGACCACCTACATATGGTACCGGCAGGTGAGCAGAGCAGCCCTCCACTTCCTGGGGCACCTCCCTCTTAAGGAGTCAGGAATCTCAATGGCCACAGTGAAGGGAGGTGGTGAGCAGCTTCCGAGGCACAGTAGATAGATACAAGATCTAGGAGTCTGAAAGGTCCTATCTCAGGGCCAGGGGAAGATGGATGGGGACATCCTCCCAGCCCCCACCCCTTGTTTCTCAGATGGTAAAGCATCTCAGACAAGTGCTGACTGGCTTATCCTTGAGGAAGGACAATTCCTGGCCTGAGAACTCACACCATTGTGACTTCATGTGAATAGCTCCAACTTCTAGAAAGTTCTTCATTCTATGCAAAGTTGGATGACAATCAAGCTGAGCAATGAGAACAGAAAAAAAACGTATCCACATAACCCTCAGGACTCTGCTCTGTTGTCACGTGTCCAGTTAAGACACAGTCATATGCAGATGTTTCAGGACTTGGCTGAGCTCTGGGGAGGGAGGTAAACTGGAAAAGCCCCACCCCGGAGGCTGCATAGACACATCAGTCATAAACAGGTCTCAAATTCCTTCCTACAGCCATGATCATGTTCTATCAGCACCATACATTTATGGAACGGAGAGTGTAGTACAGGGAGACCGGTCCCTATCAGACAGCTCCTTTTCTGTCTCACTGAAGGACCCCTTAACTCAGAACACACCCTGTCTCATGGGCAGTGAGACAAACAAGGACAGGCGGCATGCTTCCCTAGAAGAGGCTACAGCAGCTTGTGTTTTATAGCTGCAGATGATTGACAGTTGTAGAGGTAGAGTCTCTTATTGACCAGGAAAGAGGTATGTGTCAGCACTGAGATTTCCCCCTAGAAGATGCCCACCTACTGCCTAAGCAGAAGGGATAGAGACCTGCCTGATTTGCAGGTGACCCTTACCAAAGATGAGGGGAGCTGCCTTTGATGGTTTCTGCTTCTCCCACAGTTCTGGATTGATGAGTTTCTGCAGTGGATTCCTGAAGACTTCGACAATGTCACCAGATTGTCCATCCCCACAGACAGCGTCTGGGTCCCTGACATCCTCATCAATGAGTTGTGAGTCCTTTCATCAGAGCACAGTGGGCTGGGAGGCTGCGGTTAGAGAAGCCAGGAGCAGTGACAGTTTCCTCTCTTGATCAAGTTAGCATTTGTTCAAGCTCTCCTTTACGCAGTTCTCTCTTTTTCTTGATTACCCTCTCCCTTTCTTTCTGTCCTGGATGCTACAACCTTATGCTTCTTAGTCCCTGGGACTCCATCATAGGAACAGAAGCCAGTGAGTGATGTCACACTGAGTTCTAATAACTTAATGGAGACAGCTGCATTTGTCAGAGGGGACGGTTACATTTTGTTTTGAAAGGAGCAAAGCTCTGATGACAGCCAATGCTCTTGGTCACAGAAGAGATCGGAGCCAAGAAACATGTTCGAACCTCCCAAGCCACACGTGTGCCTAACAGGCCATAGTTGGCACCTCTAGCATGAAGTGGGTCCCATCAGCCTTTGTTCTCAGCAGCCCAACATGCTCCCATTGCCTTCAGCCAGCTGACTTTCTCTCCATTCTGGAAGTTCATCCAGGGTCTACCAACTGGACATCTGAGTTCAAAGGCAAGGAAAATACATGGGGGATATACAGATAGACCGGGGAAAGTAGGCTGGGGCTGTGATCCAGTTGGTAGACTAGTTGCATAGCATGCTCAGTATCTGGGTTCCGTGGCTAAACCCAATGTGGTGGCACTTGCCTATCATCTTAGCACTTGGGAGATGGAGGCAAGATTGTTAGAAGTTCAGGGACATTCTTGACTACGTAGAAAGTTCAAGACCAGCCTGGACTACATGAGACCTTTTCTCAAAATACTACTATTAATAATAATAATAATAATAATAATAATAATAACAATAATAATGGAGGTGCCAGAGGGATTCATGCAGTACCAACTGCACTGTCCAACTCTATGACATTTCCCTAAAGAAGGCCATTGGATTTGACCCATCCTTGAATGCCCCACGGAGCTCAGGTGGCAAATGTTCTAGAAATTTCTTTCTGCTCCTTTTTTTAGCTTCTTATCTTTCAGTGTATCCCAAAGAAGGCCAGAGGCCAGGCCCTGGGCTCAGCCTACCTCGTGACTTAGGGTCCAGGCTCAGTAAAGAGAATCGGCTGAATTCTTGTAGGATGTTCCTAGGCTCCTCTACTCCTTATGAACTCTATGCTCTTCCCTCCAGAGATGACTGCTCTCATTCTGGGCAGCTTCTAGAGATGGAAAGCAAAGCAAAAATCAGAGTCAGAATGGGGCATATGATTCTTCTGTCCTATCAAACCACTGGCTATTCTAGGAGTCAGCTCTATTCTGGTGTGGGCTGATGTGTCAGCCCGGAGACAGCTAGGCCAGCTCCCTTCGCCAGTGGCTTTACAATTCATGGATTCCTTCTCTGCCTTTGAGAGCTAGGTAGTGAAGGGAGCTGAAAAAAGAAACATTCCTCATTGTTTGGAGCACAGCCTCAATACTAGTGGGTCAGAAAGCTAAGATTGATAACACTGGACAATTAAGGCCAGACAAAATGCCTGGATTATCTTGTTCTCCAGATCCTCCCTGACTTTCTTTTCCTATCGGGCTACTCAAAAGATCTTTAGCCTTCTATGGCGAAGGTCTGCCTCTGCAGCCCACTAATTGACCACTCTTCCCTGACCAGTGTGGACGTGGGGAAGTCTCCGAACATTCCTTATGTGTACGTGCATCACCAAGGGAAAGTCCAGAACTACAAGCCCCTACAGGTGGTGACCGCCTGCACCCTTGATATCTATAACTTCCCCTTTGATGTCCAGAACTGCTCTCTGACTTTCACCAGCTGGCTGCATACCAGTGAGTATGTGGGCTTGTGGGTGGGGTAGAGGCTGGGGCTCATAGGGACTGGTGGCCAGGATGCATCTCCTCTTAATCAAGGCACCACTATTTCCTCCCTCCTTCCCCCCCACCCCCATCACCTTACTCATCTCTTTCATTTGTCTGGTTCCTTTGTGGTTCTGGGGATCTAACCTAAGACCTTGCACATGCTAGGCAAACACTCCGCCAGTCAGCAATATATCCTGCCACTTGTCTTTTGAATGTCAATGAGCCTCTGTTTCCTCTTCCTCCAGATGGACCCAATATTGCTGTTCTCACTGCCTCCCTTAGCTGTTTCAAGGATTAATGAAGCGGTGTGAATCCGCTCCAAGGCACTCAGCAAGGGACAATTCTTACCTAGTGTCTCAAAGAAGATCTGACAGGAAGTGTGTCTCAGACCCACCCACTCCTCTTCAGCCTAGGTCAAGCCTCTCCCCCTGGCCAGTTGTCCTCATTCCCTTCCTACCCTGGTCTATCCCCACTGTGGTTCATGCTACTCACAGCAGTCAGTGGGATCTTATTAAAATGCAAATCTGATCATGTCATTTAAAGCCTTCAATGGCTTCCCAGCAGTCCTGGGACCCATTCCAAATCCTTGACCTGGTCCTGCCCACAGTGTTCCACGGCAGCTTCATCTGGTGTGTGCCAGCCCAGCTGCCTTCCCCTGGATGCCTAGAGGTCCTGGCTGTTCTTTTTTCACAGGCTGTTCCCTCTGCTAGGCTACCCACTTCTCCTCCTTCTCCTGCTCCCAGCCACAGCCTGGTCAACTCCTCCAGTCACCTGATTATGCCTCAGCACTCATCAGCTCCTGGAAGGACTTTCCACGGCTCCCTAGACTAGCTGTCTCTCATACAGTGGTTAAAAACCCTGGGTTTTCTTGAAAACGTCACTTGCCAATACTTATTCAGTCCATGTCTAATTTTCTCCTGGGTATAATTTCAGAAGAGTGGGAACATCGTTTCTGGTTCACTATTAGACTCTCCAGCACAGTGTTTGGTCCTGAGAGTTTTTATTGAGTGTGTACATGCCTGGTACTCAGTAGCAAGCTGCAGAAGGCATACTGCTGGACTATAGCAAGACAATCCTTCCTTCTCCGACCTAGTCATCACATTAAACTTAAATTATGGGGGCTGGGAAGATAGTTCAACAGTTAAGAGCACTTGTTGCTCTTCTAGAGGACCCAGGTTCAGTTCCCGTCACACCACATGTTAGCTCGCAACTGTCTGTAACTCTAGTTCCATAGAATATAATGTCTTCTGGCCCCCACGGGCACTGCACACACAGTACACAAACATACATGCAGGCAAAACACTCATATATGCATATGCATATCATACACATACATATATATATATATAAACTTTAAAAAAAATACAACATGACATGATAGAATCTTCCAGGTCCTTCTCTGCACTTCCACCCACACGCATGTGCATCCACACACACATACATGTGCTACCTATGAAGTGCATATATTGCATACACTATCATACACTGCTACTTGAATTTGTTTTTTTACAGACCTTGAATTGCTGACCTTTTTCCGAGTTAGTGTGCATCTTCCTCATAAATGTTAGATCTTCCTCATAAATTTTAACTGCAAAAGACTCAAGTAGGTGTATCATTGGATATCCAGTATTTTATTCACCAATGGGCAGTTAGAGCTTTTCCTTTATTTTCTTTAAGAGTGTGTGTGTGTGTGTGTGTATGTGTGTGTGTGTGAGTATGTGTGTGTACATGTGCATGCACATGGCGCTCATGTATGTGAGGATCACTTTACTTTTTGGCTTTGAACTCAATATATGAGTTCAGACTGAGCTCCTAGACTGTCCTCCTGGAAATTCTCCTGGCTCTGTCTCCCATGTACTGAGATTATAGGCATGTGCTGATAAGCCTGGCTGGATATTTAGATATTTTCCAATATTTTGGTTAGTGGACATTGTTGTGTTTTCTGGTAGATAAAAAGATAGATAGATAGATAGATAGATAGATAGATAGATAGATAGATAGATAGATAGATAGATGATAGATAGATAGATGGAAAGAGAGAGAATGAGAGAGGGAGAGAGAGAGAGAGAGAGAGAGAGAGAGAGAGAG